>NC_060129.1:134302763-134606599 GCF_021461395.2 Schistocerca americana | reverse complement strand
TAAGCGTTGTGCCAATAAACGCTGACTTTAGTTAGCCTTCCCCGCAACATTATCGATGTGATCGTTCTAGTTTAAGTTGTTCGTAATTGTAATCTCTAGGTATTTAGCAGAATTGACGTCCTCCAGATTTGTGTGAGGTATCGTCTAACAGAAAACTACCGGATTCCTTTTAGTACTCGTGTGGATCGTGTCAACTGCCGCTTCTCGCATCAGACAGATATTTTGTACTTTGCACCTTCGTGCGGCGAGAGTTTCAAATTGAAAACTTTTGTTTATCGTAACTTCACACAAGCGGATTTTTTCCGATAGCGTGAGAGATGTTGAATTCTTGGGCAGCATTTATACTTGCTTTGGGCTACATGCGGCTCGTGCACTGTGCGTTGGACAGCCCTGATGTAGATTAACGACAACAGTGGGCGTTGTAACACATTCTTGGGTAACGCCAGGTAGAACATCTGTTTTAGTCGATGAAATCACGAATCCAGTCGCTCAACTTGGACGGTACTCCGTAGGCGTGCAGTTTGATTACAAACATGGTGTGTGTTCCAGAATCCTGTAGCAAATCGACGTCAGTGATATGGGTCCGTAATTCAGCGGATTATTCCTGTTCCCCTTCTTATGTACTGGTGTGACGTGTGCCGATTTCCAGTCTTTAGGTACGGGTCTCTCGTCGAGCAAGCGATTGTATACGATTGCTAAGTACGGGGCAGCTACATCTGGAAACTGGTTGGTGTACGATCTGGACCTGAGGACCTGCCCTCATTAAGTGATTTAAACTGCTTAACTCCTCTGAGCATCTAGACTTCAAAGTTTCTCATATCTGCAGCTGTCATTGACTCTAATTCTGGAATATTTACTTCATCATCTTCGCTGAATTTGGGAAACCGCTTACAGTGACTGTCATAGGAAACATCAGAATTCCTATCGCAGAGTGCGGGTGGTGGCTGTGTCTTTGGGCTGGTGTACTTTTACTACGACCAAATCTGATTTTCTGCCAGTTTTCGAGACACACTTTCTTTGTGGGAACTGTTAAACTCATCTCGCGTAGAAATTTCCAGCTCCAGTAAGGACATCGGCAGTCATGATTTTGCGTTTTTTCTGTGTTGCGACGTCCGTACCACACTTCGTAGTTTTCATGCACCAACAGAGTACCTGTGAAGTGAAGATGTCCATGACCTTAATTATTAGAAAAGGCAGTTAGTCCTGAGTACACATTACATTTTTACCGTTTCTGTTTGATCAATGTAAACCGTATGTGAATCGTCTGATAAAGAATAGTGCCATCAAAAGGATGTGAAGAAAGGCGGGAGAGACGTCAGACAATTTACACCGAATAGCTAAAAGGGTTGTGACTGAGACGATACCTCAAAGTAACTCGTACAAAAACTTTATAATTCAGCCCAGTTAAAATCTCAAGCACTTTGGAATTACTATAAAGGTCCCCTAAAGTTTGGGGAACTTATCTAGAATCGACTGGAAAATCACCTACTTATCCATGTCAAAGACGATGGAATACACAACATAACCACGGGACCTGTGCGAAACATGCTCGCTGTTACAGTTTTAAATAATGTCAGAATTTCGAATAAGTTTAGTCATTGGTGTAAGGGTAGTTGTGGGAACAAGAGGAAACATTTTTTGCATTCGGACTGTTTGTCCCGGTTTGTACGAGTGGCAGAGGTCAGGGACTGTCAGAGCATCCACGTAACCTGGAACTTCCTCTCGAGAGACATTTTCAGTTACAGTAAGAACGTTAGATCATGGTGGCTGTAGGTAAATCAGAATTGAAGGTGGCAATGGCAGATATGTCTGTCGTTTCAGAAGGTATACTCGATTAGGAAAGTCAACTTGTACAGTGGCAGATATAGTGGATAACTGCAGCGGTCACAGACATTATCTGTTACTGGGCTGTATACAAACTGTCCAGTTAATAAGTGCTTTACAACAAATAAAATTATTTTTGTAGCAAGGTGGTATGAAGAGGGAGACTGTTATTCCTGTTTAATAACTTAGCTTCGTAGGCTATAGGTATGATGCTCGCCATCCGCCACACCCTTTTGCGTGTGACAGTTGAAAGTCTCCTTTAAGCTCCGCAAGTAGCAAAATTTTAGTGCAATACTAATATAGAATGACAGGAGCCGGTTAAAAAACTTTCTAACGATACCTCATTTACCCCCGTACGATTAGTATGCGTTGAGAAAAAGAGATGTTGGCTTGTCTACTAGTATGAAAAATATGTCTTAATTTGAGGAAGAAATTTCTTAGGGTTTAAGTTTTGGAGCACAGTTTTATATGACCGTGAGACACGGACTGTCTGAAACCCAGAACAGAAGAGAATAGAAGCATATGAGACGTGGTGCTACAGAAGAATGTTGATAATTAGGTGGACTGATAAGGTAATGAATGAGGAGGTTCTCAGCAGAGTCGGCGAGGAAAGGAATATATGGAGAAATTGTAAGTAGGCTGTTTATGTTTTCTCTATGTAAGTAGGATGTTTATGTTTTCTTATTGGCAACATTACGTAGCACTCAATATGAAAATCACTGGCTGTGCTGTGTGCAGTCTGTGGCTGCTTTGCATTGTTGTAATACTCGCTATTGTAGTGTTAGGCAGCTGGCTGTGAACAGCGCGTAGCGTTGCGCAGTTGGAGGTGAGCCGCCAGCAGTGGTGGATGTGGGGAGAGAGATGGCGGAGTTTTGAAATTTGTCATGAACTGCTATATTTATATATGATGATATCAAGGTAAATACATTGTTTGTTCTCTATTAATATCTTTCATTTGCTAACTATCCCTATCAGTAGTTAGTGCCTTCAGTAGTTTGAATCTTTTATTTAGCTGGCAGTAGTGGCGCTCGCTGTATTGCAGTAGCTTTAGTAGCGAAGATTTTTGTGAGGTAAGTGATTTGTGAAAGGTATAGTTTACTGTTAGTCAGGGCCCATTCTTTTGTAGGGAATTTTGAAAGTCAGATTGCGTTGCGCTAACAAAATATTGTGTGTCAGTTTAAGCACAGTCGTGTATAATTGTTCTAAGGGGAAGTCTCGTGTATAAATTGTTCAAAGGGGACGTTTCATATGTCGACCCTTAGCCGAGGATACCTCACTGGAATCTTCTGATTTTTTTCTTGTAGTTTGTGTAATTAGTGTAGATTTTGTTTATTGATAGCGCGTAATCATAGAGAGAATTTCCTTTGTAGTTGTAGTTTTTCATTGTTGTACAGTAAAACAGTTGTGGCATGCATGTAGATTTGCACCAAGTATTTCGCAGCTGCGCTGGCAATTAAGTAGACATTATTTGCATTGCTATGTTATTTTATTTTGCTCTTCAAATTGTGCTTTTCTGTGTTGTCGTGTGAAATATTGTGACAATTATGGCGTGTGAAAAACGTAATACTAGGCTCCAAAGTAAACTGAGAAATGACAGTGAAGACGAAAGCAGTGTGTTAGCGCCGCAGAGTAATGAATTAACTGATGTTCAAAGTAGTAATTTGATAATTGTGCATAGGGAAATGGAGCGGGCGGCAAACAATGGCGTGGACAGTGAAACAATTAGTGAAGAGGGAAGCATTATCGATCGATCGGTCGGCAATAGCTCGCCTCAGGAAGCCGAAATGACACGACACGATTTCGCAAATACTGTAGATTCAGGTTTTGGATCCTCACCGTTTTCTCAAATAAATCAAGACACATTTTCTGCTTGTCAAAATGTGAATGTTTCCGGTGCAAATTCACTGCCGAAAAGCACTGAGGAACATGTTTCAGACACCAATGCATTGTTATTACAGTTAATACAACAAATGGGACAAACACAGCAAAAGCTTCAAAAGTTAGACACAATGGAACAAAATCAGAGACAAACACAGCAAAAGCTGCAACAGTTAGACACAATGGAAAAAAATCTTCGGAAGTTAGACACCACACTTGAACAAACACGTGAAGATTTAACTACTGAGTTACATAACATTGAATCGAAATGTCAGAAAGTGTGTAATGACGTAAAAACACAAATTTGTGAGCATTTTCAACCTATTTTTTTGCGGCATGAAAATGCATTACAGAATCACGAAGCAGCCATAAAAGAACTGCAAACCATTGTTCATGAAAATCATGAGACCTTGTGGGCTAAAATTGACTCAGTTGCATCTACGGATTCGGTTACACAACTTGCAAAAACTCAGGAAAACTTAAAGGACACAGTAGATTCGATTTCAACACAAATGGACACTCTGAAGCTTGGTTCAGAAAAACACACTGAGGAAATGTGTTCATTATCAGAGAAAGTAGTTGAACTTTCGGATCAGCTAAATAATTTATCTACGAAGGTAGATGATAATCTGAATGACACAAAACCGGTAGTCTTTAATAACACAGAAGAGAGCGAACAAATTAGGAAACTGAAACAAAATCTGAATCAAATTGATACGCAACACCAAAGAGAAATCCGGGAAGTACAAGATCAGCTAACACAGGTAATACAAGAATTACGTATTTCAGAGGACACTCGCGCCCCAATAAGGGTAGAGGGACATAGAAATACGGAACAGCCACAAAATAATAACACAGGGCATTTCGGAAGTTATGAAAGAAATTGGCAATGTGCACCGAATTTTGAGATGGAACGGCCGACACGACCTAACAATGACCGATATGCGACTCGCCGACATGATGATTTTGACTATAAGCTGTTCATTACTACACGTAAATTCAAAACATTTAAGAATTCTGGCAACGACATTCATCCACAAGCATGGCTCCATCAATTCTCTCATTGTTTTCCTCCCAACTGGTCGTTGGAACACAGATTAGAATTTATGTGTGGCTACTTAGAGAATGAACCAGCTGTAAGAATGCGATCGGTAATTCACGATTGCCACAGTGAAGGAGAGTTTTACCATGCCTTCCTCTCAGCATATTGGTCTCAAGCTACACAAGACCGTGTAAAACATAGCATCATGATGATGAAACACTTTGAACAATCTGAATTTTCGAGTCTTATGAAATATTTTGAAGACATGTTGCATAAGAATCAGTATCTTTCAAACGCATACAGCCCCTCAGAACTCATCCGCATTTGCTTAATCAAATTGCCTGAACATTTACGGCATATTATTTTAGCAGGACGTTGCAAAGATGACACTGAAGCTTTTCAGGGACTGTTACAAGAATTAGAAATCGACACAGACAGTCGCGGGATGCGAAAACAGGAAAACAATCACTACAGGTCACATCCGTCACAATTCCGTGACGACAGAAACAATAACTGGACGCGGCAAGGCTATTCTTACAACGCAAATCGTGATCAAAACAGACACCACCCATATGACAACCACTGGCAGAGTAATAATAGTTACAGAGAAAGATCGCATTTCCGTAGTAATGACTATCACAGAGACAATCAGAGAAACAGACAATATGGGAACCAAAACAATTATTATCAAGGGAGGCAGAATAACTTCAGACGCAACAGTTCGGCGCACAGTCACGTGTCAGGGAGAAATTCTCCACCACGTGACGGACAAGGAAGAAACTACGGAATCTACCGACATGACGACAGACGATATATTCGTAACGACAGACCTGAATTGCATCAGAACTGGCGGGATTCTAACAGAGCTGGGCCCTCTCGGCAAGGCGAATTTGTAGAAGTTAGGTCTCCTAATCCCAGTAACGACGCGCGCCAACAAAGAAACAGACAATGACTCACACCGCAGGCTCAGAGAAAAATAACATTGACGCTAACCTTGAGCAAAATTCCAGTATTCTTTACGGACGAATACCGCATGATAATTGCATTCAAGTTGAAATTCTGCGTACTAGGAAGAGTAAAGGTTTACACCATATTTCACATGTAAAACCGTTTATTGAAAGATAATCTGCTTTTTAACTTAGTCTTTGCCATAAAATTTTTCACTTTACATTACTAGTATGCATTGTCAGACTTAGAATCTGTTAACATACAACAATGTTTGAAGTTAAATATCCAATCAAGAACCAAGAGAACTTACTTAAACAGAAATGACGAATGCATTGTTATAGTGAACAGACGTCACAGTGTTATTGTGTGTGTACATTCTTGCTTGTTAGTTGCACGATTATGGAATGACTATAAGGCTTACATACTTAGAACATTTACCAGTACTGCTAATGAGATTTTAATGCAACATTTTGGTTTACTTGAAAATACATTCTGGGTTTAAAGTACTTTCTGTGAGATACCAGACGACAGAGTGGTTAGTTTATGTAACAGCTACACGATTTTATCACGACGCTACTAATGAGTGACAATTTACAATGTTGCTTTTGCAGTGTTTCTGTTTTATATCTGCACAGTTTTTCTGAATTCTTCTGCAAAGTAAAACATGTTTTAGTAGTAACTTTTGTGGTATAGCTACAACGAGATTGCCTTTTCCGTAGCACAACAATACGTTACAGCACAGTACTTTCTTCATCACGGCAATAAGCGTAATAACTAAGATATCTATACACAAAGCATTTCACTTTTGTTTATCATGAGGTAAGTACATTGACTTCTGCAGAACTTAGCTTTCGGAGGACGATAACTACGACACTTCCACAGAGATTATGTTACAAGACGCACAGTTTAGCGCTACAGTACACGTATTTGAGTGATTGATTTTATACTTAAAACATTTATTTTTAAAGATTTTTGAATTACAAAGAAAGTTTTCCATGATACATTTCATTCCATTGCTGTAATCTGTAACACCTGAGGGTATAATTACATTAATCCTCATGGGGGTACACGCCTACTTTGTGTACCATGTGTTTGGCAAGCACAAGGAACCCTAGCTAATATGGTATTTGCTTACACAACTTTACACATCGGTACCATATTTCTCTAACACACAAATTACACAGCTATCTGATCATTTAACTGAGAGAGACCAACATTTATTTTACTACATCAGTGACACATGTTTACACAATTACACAGTTGGATAACTTCACACTTATGAAACTGTATTTTGTCTGTACTTTGTAAACTGTTCATATTTTTCGGAACCATTGTGATACTATGAGAGCTTTGAATGATGTATTTGGTATGAGATCATGATTTTTAAAGTACGTTTGAGGTAGATGACACTATTTAAATGAGCAGAGAATTCCTTTTAGGCTTAGAAATTATTGGAGGAAGTTACGACGATTTTGAGATTTGACTGAAGTTTTATGATGTTATTATTACGATGACGATGTGTATTATGTTGTTGAGGAATGTTTATTATGCTACGTATTTCTCACGATGAAATATTGAAGAAGTATCGACGAATATGTATATGTATAATGAGGTAAGGAATAATGAGTAGTGTTTAGGGACTCTGATTTATGAAAAGGATGTTGGAAACCAAGAAACGTACTTTAAGAGTTATGAAATGTGTGACTGTATCACAATGCTGACGAATATTTTTTTTGGACACTTATATTTATAGGATTTTGTTTCTACAGATTTGCAACGCTAATTCTTGACCTGTGAAATATTTTTATATGAGACTGCAACGGTAGCAGAAACTGCTGTCGTAAATATTTCCGTACGAAAGTTAAGTGACCACCTGCACGTAATGCGTCGCGGGCACCCAGCTGTGTCAGACGCCTGGAGAAAAAGCCATTATTGCGAGCCCTTTTCAGCGGCCCAGGTAGAACAAAAAAAAAAGGGGAGGCCATTATCCTCGGAAATATTCTTACATCTGCAAACCTGATAATGACAAGTGTCTTTCTACGAGAATTGAGAGCTACTGACTTACGAAATGCCACATAGCTATTGAATGATGTTTTTATGCTTTGGTTTGCGTAATTGCTTATTTCATTTGATATCTGGTTTCCAGCTGTGTTGCAGCATTGCTTTTATAAAATGAAATGCATTTGCTAATGTGAACACTTTCTGTCAACAGATCTATTAAATAATTATTTTATGATCCACATTCTTTAAAAAAGGAGCACTTGGAAAGGAAAGAACAATAAGAAGGAACTAGTAACAGTAACACATAATTTTCTTTTCAAGTACATGGTAATATTTCTTTTTACAATCAGTTGTTGTGGTGCACCACTTTAATTACATAGATATTAAGAAGTGAATATACATTTCCCTTATCTGCATTGTCGTTATTGCTGTAATATTTTTTCTGCTTGAGCTTTGTCATGTATAGATATAAGTTTTATATTTTTTATATTTTTTATATTTGCTGCTGCTGTTTGCCAGGCATAGTGCTACTGAATTTTAAATTGTGTTACTCTGTTAAGCTAATTTTACTACTGACTTATTTTTCTTGCTACTGTACATTGGCTCATATTAGTTGTAATGTTGCATTGCTTGGTAATTTATATTTACTGTAGCTTGCTTTGCGATTTTCCATTTTTTTTATTGCTGTTTATATTAATTGTGTTATGTGCTGCTGCATTGCCTCGTCCCTTAGTTTAGCATCTGAGCTCAGTAGATTTAAGTTAGCTTAAGAGGGGGTAGCCTCTAGGAGAATGAGTTGCGATGAATTGGAAGAAATGCATTGAGAAAACAGGTTTAGGTAGGATTTTCTTGGAAATAAATGTTGAGGTAAGAAATGTGTGAACATATATATACAGAAAGCATGCTTAGATAGAATTTTTTTGGTGGAAACAAAGGATGAAATAAGAGGAAAGATATATTAAGTTTTGGGTTGGACTGCAGTACCAAATGTTACACTGAAAACGAACCCTGTCCTTTCCTATTGGTGTTATCCCACTATGTGTTTGTGTACCCTTGTGTATTTGTTTTCTTCCTGTCTCTGTGTAGTTTCATAGAATTTTTTCTTCTTTTAATATTAAGCTACACTCACCATGATGAGGAATACTGTTATCCTCGAATATAATTGGCATTAATAATATGTTATTTACTTTGTAAAGATGTTAGACATTATTAATTCTGTTCTGTTTAATGCTCATGTGTGAAGTTGATGTTTCAAAAGTTATTGTGATCTTTTATGTATGTACTCATGTCATAATTCCATTGATGTATATGTTAGTTCGATTCTTTTGTAAAGCTTGTACTACAAACGTTATCTGTATTATTATGTTTTTAATGATGTGTTTTGTACCTTTGTTATTGTATTCTTATGTTATAAAATTGTAATTGTCACCAGTTCATGATATTATTAACTTGTTAGTTACATTTCACTGCACACATTTCTGTTGGTCATAGTATATGGACAATATGTGAGAAGTAGGGACTGATAGTGTTTGCACGTGTGTTAATGATTCAGCAAGGGACTGGATAACAGCATTGCTGGTTCTAAGGACAATTTCAAAAACTTTGTGAGTGCACAAGTGGTGGTTTATGGACTTGCTATATTCTCCGCAAGACTCTTTAACGGTGATTGTGCACCTGCACAGTCACAACAGATGGCTGCTGGCTGTCTCTACAAGGACTCCAGTGGGTCTGCATCTATGATGACCCACCATGCCATTATTTCTACAAGGACTGCAGTGGGTCTGCACCTCTGGTGGCCCACCAATACCGTAATCTCTACCAGGACTACAGTGGGACTGCTCTGTGATGACCTACCTACCAATACTCTTCAAAATTTCGACTGACTCTGCTGTGGGTTTGCTCTGTTGTGGCCCATTACCTGTCAGCATGTCAAGAGTCAGCACTGTCTTTCCGATGGAAGGACACTACTTCTTCAAGACTGCATGGAAATCCACTACTTCTGTGTGCAATTTATTTTACTAATGAGACTTTGTGAGAAAAACACTGCAATTTTACTGTGATGAATCAGGACTGTCTTTATAGACTATGAGAAAATTTTAGCTTTTGACCAACATTGCATCAATAAGTGTGTGCATTTGATTTCTTTGTTATTGTAATTATGAAAAATTTTATCAAATCATTATTGGCCACTGCCCAAAAATATTTTGTAAAATTTTTTGTGGGCAGCATGGGGGCTATGTAAGTAGGCTGTTTATGTTTTCTCTATGTAAGTAGGATGTTTATGTTTTCTTATTGGCAACATTACGTAGCACTCAATATGAAAATCACTGGCTGTGCTGTGTGCAGTCTGTGGCTGCTTTGCATTGTTGTAATACTCGCCATTGTAGTGTTAGGCAGCTGGCTGTGAACAGCGCGTAGCGTTGCGCAGTTGGAGGTGAGCCGCCAGCAGTGGTGGATGTGGGGAGAGAGATGGCGGAGTTTTGAAATTTGTCATGAACTGCTATATTTATATATGATGATATCAAGGTAAATACATTGTTTGTTCTCTATTAATATCTTTCATTTGCTAACTATCCCTATCAGTAGTTAGTGCCTTCAGTAGTTTGAATCTTTTATTTAGCTGGCAGTAGTGGCGCTCGCTGTATTGCAGTAGCTTTAGTAGCGAAGATTTTTGTGAGGTAAGTGATTTGTGAAAGGTATAGTTTACTGTTAGTCAGGGCCCATTCTTTTGTAGGGAATTTTGAAAGTCAGATTGCGTTGCGCTAACAAAATATTGTGTGTCAGTTTAAGCACAGTCGTGTATAATTGTTCTAAGGGGAAGTCTCGTGTATAAATTGTTCAAAGGGGACGTTTCAAAATCAATGACAACAAGAAGGGACAGGATGGTAGGACAGCTGTAAAGACATGACGGAATAACTCGCACAGTACTAGAGGGAGCTGTAGAGGGTAGAAACTGTAGAGGAAAACAGAGACTGGAGTACACCCAGCAAACAGTTGAGGACCTGGGTCGCCTGCGCTACTCTGAGGTGGAGAGGTTGGCACAGGAGGGGAATTCGTGGCGGACCGCATCAAACACAGCAGTCAGAAGAGTGATGAGTGAAAAAATGAATAAATAAACGGTACGGAGTGTCGAATAGTGGTGAAGAGAGCGATGATGATACTCAATGACAATGACTCAGAAACGGCAAGATGTGAAGGGGACGTCAGACAAGAAGTGATAACTGATTACAATGGTTCCGGTTCGGCAATTTCGTGGTCCGCTAATTGCAGTGTAGGTAGGAGTAAATTCCGTTCGACACGAAATCTAGATGTAAAAATTTCTTTGGAGATCCTCCACAATCGTTTAATAGCATCACTTTTTTATGGGAGCTTGCTAGCAAAGATGGCGAGCGAGACGAACAAATGTGCTGAACATTTCATAAACGCACACGCAGGACACATTAAAACAGCGATCGTGTGTTCGCAAATGGGTAGAAAAAAGTATTGGGGAATTGTAATCTTTATTCGATATCTTATTCCTCTCAGGGATTATTTAAAGACTGAATTTTGAAATGTACTGTTTGAGGTTCCTTCATTTTAATGACAAGAGTGTTTATTCAAAATGACCCTGGTATTCCCGCTGAATTGTGTGGATACAGATCTGTCATTGATCATCTATAGAAAACATTTGAGGAGGCTTTTTACTCCCGGACACGAGTTATGCCATCATAAATCGCTGTTAATTGTGGAAAGGGCGGGACGTCTATCAATCTCGCTTTGACATTAAATAGTTTCGCTTGTGTAAAGCAGGTAGCGATTCTTTGTGACGCTTTGTAACTTACAGTGGAAAAGACATTGTGTTTAAGCCACAATATAGTGAATATCCTCTAGTGTCTAAAGTCTTAGCTTCACGGATGTTTTAACAATGGATATACATTGTCAATATTATTAATGAGCGGTTCGATTTTCTCGTTTCTAAAAGCAGTGGCTGCATTGGAACTGTTAGTATTAACGGGAAAGAAATGCCAACAGCTTCGAAGGAGGCAAAACTCGAGAGAGGTAAATGTAAGACCTCTTACAGAGGGAAGCTGATGGCAGTGCTGTGGCGAGACAGCAGAGACGTGTACACGCTTCCCTGTGTTTACAGCGGCGAGCTGCGGCAGACTGAGGAGATAAAAGTGCAGTGGAAACCTGCAGTGACCCTGGAATGAACGGACAGAACGGCTGGCGTTGATTCAGCTGACCAAAACAGGACCAGTTATTCGGCGACGAGGAAACGTCTTAGAAAATATATATGCAGCGATTTGGCCATTTCATGGACGTAGCAGGTCTGAATGCGTACCTGTTGTACAACCAACTTGGTGGAAAATTCCAAAGAGTTGAGTTTCAAATGAACCTCACAGAAAGAGGCAGTATGGACGTCAGTTGATCCTCTCAGCACGGAACCTTGACAGGTGTCAGAGCCGACACGTCTGGTGGGACGACATCTTCCAGAATCACGCATACGACCTTTCCGCGAAAAATCAGGCGCCAACGCGAAAATGCCGTGTGTGTTGCCAGTCAGCAATAAGCGAGAAGAAAAGCACGTTTGTATGGTGAAGAGTGCGAAGTTGGGGTTTGTGGAACACGATGCTTTGAACTGTACCATACAAAAATTATTTTGTAATTAATTTGTTCGACAGAGCTGTACATGCTCTGATTCCACCGATATAATACTCCCTCAGAATATCGAAACAAATACCAATTATATTTATTTTTATAAAAAGATCGTTATTGTGGAAAGCTGGAAACTATTTTCTGATAACAGTGGCCCGGTCTGAAAAACTCGCGCCAAAGCGCCGGCCGACGTGTCGCGGCTCTGCACTTTACGTGGGGCGAGGCGCGGGAACAGTGCTGCCAACGGCAGCGGAGTTGCTTCATATCCACGGCTTTCCGCCAGAATGCTGAAATTGTAAAAAAATATGCTTGTAATTCAATTTCTTTTGCCTGAAAGTAAAACCCTCGTAAATTTTCATTTCAAAGTACAAAAATATTTAATCCAGTATTACGTTAATTTTGGATCTTCAGTAAGTTAGAGAATAATACACATTTAATATGTACCCTACTCTGCATGTTGGGTACAGTTTAATCTGCGCGCTCCCATCTTCATTTTGACGAACAATGTGTGTTTTCGAATCTTGCTAAACTAGCAATAATAATACTAGTGTTGCGGCATTGCAATGCATATATTGAACGGGCGTTCCCGATGACGACAGATATATAAAACTACAAAACATAACAGCCTAAACCCTGAAACTGTAACAAAGTGTCTTAAGAGTGCGACTAGACATGCAAAACAAGCACTATTGTAGCATTTTGCACTCACTCACGGAAAAACATATTCTTAAGTTCACACAGGCGAACAGGTGATGGACTCGTCTGATGGAGAGTTCTACGATAGCATTATAGTTCATTTCTTTTATCTTGGCGGCTCGCGCATGCCCGCCTGGACGCGGGAGATTGCTGCGTTGCCAGTGCCAAACGACGCACGCGCCAAGAGAAGCACCGCCATAGTATAGTATAGTTCGCAAGCTTACGTTTAGGGGGGAGCGCGCAGTTCATGAAGTAAAGCCACCATGGCCGCAGTAACCCTTTCGCTGCTACAAAGACGTGCCCCCTGCATTCCGCGCTGTGGGCGATTTTGTCACTGCACTGCTCGCCTGTGCAGACACATTGTGTTCCGACTGCTTTGACACACTATCATTCGATTCCATAAAAACTATTTGGCTCAAAAATTAGATTTTTACCTATCTTCTTGACTGATACCTTCCCCCCATAAATGACTTAATTTTGTTTCGATGTTCAACGCAGTTATTATGCAGCATTAAATACAGTAAACCATTGCACGAAATTTTGAAGAGTTTGCAGAGGTTAAGTCCATAGAGTATACTTTCCGGATGGTCGATTTTAGTTGCCACAATGTTTAGAATGAAATGTGGACAAGATACCTATATATTTCATTTAATTTAAGTACCACATAAGTGTCGTATGTAATATTGAGAAATATTCCACCTTTCGCGACAGTAACGAAAGTTTTACTTACACTGGGCACGTTTGGCTTTATTTTGAAGCATTTCAATCAATCAAAAGGAAGTAGACAAAATACATTAAACAAAACTGTGGACTTACAAAAACATTAGGACTTGAATATACCGTCTGTCAGTCAAATATAATTTTGTGTGTGGCACACACAAACAGCATTTATTTGCTAAAACACTGATGAGCCAACACAAACGTTGAATATTGTGCTACCGCAGCACAAAACTACGAAAGGTGACTTGGCAATGGAGGACACAAAATACAGTCCTCTTATGATGCTTCAAAAGAGAGAAACGCGTCTGGTCTAAATAAGTCGCTTATTACAGTTGCAGAAGAGGGATATATTTCAATACCATTGGTAAAACTGCGACTGTGGAACAAAAACAAGAAATAGAACATGAATACCATTGTGTATGTGCCATAGCTTTCACCGATGGAAGTGCTTTAAAATAAAGCCAAACGCGCCCTGGGTAAATAAAACTTTTATTACAGTCGCGAAAGACGGAATATTTCTCAATATTACATACGACACCTATGTGGTACTTAAATTAAATGAGATATTGTTATACAGTAAATATCATATGAAATTTAGGTATCTTGTCCACATTTCGTTCTCAACATTGTGGCAACTAAAATCGACAATACGGAAAGTATACGCTATGGACTTTTACCTCTGCAAACTCTTCAAAATTTCGTGCAATGGTTTACTACATTTAATGCTGCACATCAAAACAAAATTAAGTCATTTATGGGGGGAAGGTATCAGTCAGGAAGAGGTGTAAAAATCAAATTTTTTGGCCAAATAGTTTTTGTGAAATCGAATGATAAGTGTGTCAAAGCAGTGGGAACGCCATGTGTCTGCACAGGCGAGAAGTGCAGTGATGACAAAATCGCGCACAGCGCGGAATGCGGGGAGCACGTGTCTGCAGCAGCGAAAAAGTTGATGAAGAGTCAAAGCACTAGAAATTACATTAAAACGAATAAAATTCGTGAAGTAAGGCACTCCAATATTGTTTTAAAATAAAGAAAATATTACACACCACACAAGGTTTGAACTCATAACCTTCCGCTTGGCAGCCCAACACCTTAGCCGTTCCGCTACCGCAGCTCATAGTACAGTACAACTCCATAAGGAGTTTAACACTCACGCAACTACTTATAAACACTGTTGGTATGACTATGAATTACTCACGCTTCGTCGAAGTACAGTAGGAAATAAACAATTACCGCTGTTCTTTATTGCGAAAAAGCAGTTCGTGAGATTGAAACAAACACCTTTCCTTGCTATCGCTTGAATTAGGAGTCTTATTGCTTGTTTGGTTTAATTACTTAATAGAATATGAAGCAGTTGGTATAAAGAATGCTTTTTCCAAACTTTCTATAAATGAAAATCTGCTATCAAGACATTGCTTTTGTTCTATTACTTTATTTATGACTGAACGTTTCTAAAACTGAAGTTTGCTGCCGGATCATAAAATGAGGTTGACTCGATATTTGGATCGCCGAAATATCTAGTCAAGTTGATTTTATGATCCGGCAACAAACCCGAAGAGACTTTCATCATTACACTCTTAAAATACAAAAAATAGCGATAATGAATAACTTCACTAAAGAAAGCATTGTATTAAAAATAAGTTGAGGTGACAAGTAAATGTAATTGTATATTGTCCTCAATAACATGTGTACTGTATATTTCGATACCCATAAAGTAGATTCACCAGAATTCTGGCAGTCAGTTTTATCACATTTTTCTTTCTCCACAGAGAGCGAGAAGCTGGACAGTTTAAATGTATACAATTCTGCTGCGGTACGTAAGACAAAAATCTCTACCGTTGTTATTCCTGAATATGCTTAAGTTTTGGAAATGTATCACTTCACGGACAAACATAATCAGGTGCCACAAGGTGAGCAAAATATTGCTACATTTACGGCCTTATTTAATTCACTGACACTTTTAAGAGACATTAAAACATTTCAGAGATTTAGCTAACAAAAGCCCCTTGCCAATAAATGCGTTACATCTTCGCAAATTCAAATATCACACAAAGAGGAAGGTGCCTGTTGCATCAGACTACAGTTGCTACATTAAGAGCGACGTTGTGAGTGAGCCACGATCTTCAGGTTCGTGCTTGGTGCCGCTGGTCGTGAAGCGGCCGGCTAGAAAGGCACGGAACGCACCTGTTCGCAGTTGAGGCTCCTTCCTCGGCCTACTCGCCGTCGCTGACTTGCGCGGGCTGTGCGGTGAGCTGCAGCTGAGGCCGCAGCGCCCCACACAGGAGGCCCTCCCCCTGCCGGCCACAGCGGCTGCCCGCCTGCGGGGCTCTCACGCCACTCGTCGCACTGCAGTGCCGGCCACAGACTGGCGCGTGCCCCCAGCTGCACTGTCTCGCGGGCACAACACTCTCACCTACCGAGTGGGTTGGGTTCTTTTGGGGGAGGAGACCAGACAGCGACGACATCCGTCTCACCGGATTAGGGAAGGCTGGGGAAGAAAGTCGCCGTGCCCTTTCAGAGGAACCATGCCGGCATTTGTCTGGGGCGATTTAGGAAAATCACGGAAAACCTAAATCGGGAAGGCCGGACGCGGGATTGAACCCTCGTCCTCCCGAAATTTCACGTTGTTTTTTTTTTTTTTTTTTTTTTTTTTTTTTTTACGGATTCCAGTTCGAATTTCTCACTATATGCCGGTGTACCACTTCCTCCAAAAATGGGTCAAATGGCTCTGAGCACTATGGGACTTATCTTCTGAGGTCATCAGTCCCCTAGAACTTAGAACGACTTAAACCTAACTAACCTAAGGACATCACACACATCCATGCCACCATAGCGGTTGCGTGGTTACACACTGTAGCGCCTAGAACTGCTCGGCCACTCCGGCCGGCACGATTTCGTCCATTTTAGCGTATAAATACCTACAATAAACTAATGTTACTTAATAACGTTCAGTGGCCACTAGAAAATTTGTCCCACGGGGGTTAAAACACACAAGTCAAATATGGCACATTAGCATCACAATGACGAATTCACAGTCTGCTTTTCACCAGCCAATCGCAGCATAGGTGGCTGGCTGATAGTCACCAATGACCGCTAAAAATAAGTAAAAAACGAAAATCAACACCAAACACACACGCACACAAACACAACACAGTGGAACGAGACTAGCGCACCTAGCAGCGAGAAAACCAGCCGTGAGATTAACGTTAGTTTTTAATAATTTTTCTACTTAATTAACGAAATGGTTACTCGACTGTTGCATCCAAGCATTAGTAAATTAGCCAGGGACGTGAATGGCGGTGAAATAAATGTCAAAACAGCCGAATTTCACTGATTCTGTGACGTAAGCTACAATTTAGTCGTGAGGCAATAATTTGTATAACTGCAGCTTGCTCCTCTTAAAGGAAGACAACGCAAACACATGTTTGAAGCATGAGATACAGATATCTCTGTTGCTCTCTGTTCTTGTTATGATGGACAGTCTCTTTGAGAAGTAACAGTTCTGTATGGAGTTTAACCATTCACAGATTCTTACACCGCAATCGAGTTCCTAATACAGGAATATTTCTTTCAATGTAACTGTTTTTGATTCAAGACCAAATGTGTTGTAAGATTATTGCCGTTCTTGGTAGAGATGTAGCAACAGTTGTGGAATTGATGTGATCCGTGTTGGAAAAAGTTTCATTGTTTTTTACGTCTTATTATCACATTTGTGTGTTTTTCATTTCATAAACAGTTGTGGTGGCTTATTTGGTACCTTACGTAATGCAGATATTGCATTCCATACAAGTTTCCCACGTTCCACGTTCATTCATCCGACTGGAAGTGTTGTGAACAAAACTTCACGTCGCCGAATAAATATACGATGTCTCTCTGTTGAATGTCAGGTCTTCTGCTGTTTACTAGCCATTTTTCTTCTCGTTGTAAGAAAACGATATCCTTCATTAAATATATGTTACTTACAAGAGAATCGTAAGTAAAATGTCCCGAAATGTACCACTTCATAGCTCCCACAGTCCTTATTAAATTAAAAAAAAATGAGATGTAATTTTTTAGTTACTGCAGATTTTTACAGCATTACAGACGCTCCTTGTTGAAAAACTGTGTTACAAACGAATATAAATGATGCTATTCGCATTCCTCGTATATCGCATTCAGAACTATAGCTTAGTGTCCGCTTGTAGCGCTGCTGTCAGGGGTGTATAGAGAGCGGGAAGGAGTGTCGGCAGTGTGTGTGTGCCGGACTGTGGGGACATCCACCACGAGGGTGGCAGAGGCGGGGGCCGCCCCCTGCACGCGAATGAGGCGCTTCTGTCTCCAGCTCTGCCTCCCTCCCTCCCTCCCTCCCCCCACTTTCCCCGTCTCTGTCCATCTGCCTGTCTATCTGTCTAGGTATCTGGAGGACGCAGCATGGTATCTCGGAAGGAGACATACCAACAGGTGTGGGAGTAGCTTGGGACACGCCTCAGCGACGTGTGTTGCATGCACTGCTGTCCACATCGTATGCTAATGACCTTGCAGGCAATGTTAACAGTAAGGTTACAGTTTGTGGAGATGATACATTCTCTATAATGAAGGAGTGTCTGAAAGAAGCTGTACAAATATTTATTCATATGTTCACATGATTTCAAAGTAAAAGAGGCTTGGACAAATTACTGTAAGCGGGAAGAAATGTAAGGCAAATCGTGTGATGGTGGCTAGACGAACACCCTGCCATCCACTTCAGTCTGTTTGGCAGAGAAATTACGTACAAAATTGTGCACTTAAAAACTAGCTGAAACGTCGTATTCAAAGGTTGTTGTAATATTAGTGAGTCACTTTTGGAATGAGTCAACTTATAAAAAGACCTGGGTGTGGCACACTGAGGTGATATAAAATGGAAGTATCACATAGTCCCAGTTGTAGGTAAACTAGATGGCAGAGTGGACGAGATCACTGGATGAATGCGGTGAGTCTACAAGGGAGACAGCTTACGAAACACTCGTGTGGTCCATCCTAGACTATCGCTCGGGTGTGTGGGACCCATTACAAAAAGAAATAACAGGGAATATTGAACGCGTACAGAGAAGGGTAGTGCGAATAGGCAAAGTAGTGTTTGCGTGAAAGCCTGCTTACAGGAAATTCCAGAGCCAGCAGTGGGTGAGCAGGGCTCAGCCGGCGTGGGGACGTGTGGCCAAGCTCTGCGAGGGGCTCTCCCCCCTCCCCCCCAACCTCTCAGCCCCTCCTCCAACACAGCTCACACACCTCCGTGACGTTCAAAAGAATTCTAACTTCCGTTATTAACGTAGTACCAGTGCATCAGCAGACTGTTACTGCGCCGACCGCTACGGTCGCAGGTTCGAATCCTGCCTCGGGAATGGATGTGTGTGATGTCCTTAGTATAGTGTCACCGCCAGACACCATACTTGCTAGCCTTTAAATCGGCCGCGGTCCGTTAGTATACGTCAGACCCGCGTGTCGCCACTATCAGTGATTGCAGACCGAGCGCCGCCATACGGCAGGTCTAGAGAGACTCCATAGCACTCGCCCCAGTTGTACAGTCGACTCTGCTAGAGATGGTTCACTGACAAATTACGCTCTCATTTGCCGAGACGATAGTTAGTATAGCCTTCAGCTACGTCATTTGCTAAGACCTAGCAAGGCGCCATATTCAGTTACTATAAGAACAGATAATATTATGAATCATGTACCGTCAAGAGCGACGTTAATCATTAATGGATTAAAATTGAGTATCAAACTAATTTCGTTCACTTTCTGAATTCTCATTCCTTGTCATGTTCCAGACCTCACATCAGTATAGTCTTTCCCTCCTCACGCCAGCCTGCGTGAGCTAAAACGCGTGCATTTCGGCCTCCACTAGCAACACGGTGCTGGTGGCTCTTCTGCCAACACAACACTTGGGTTAGTTAGGTTTAAGTAGTTGTAAGTTCTAGGGGACTGATGACCTCTGATTTAACATCAGTGCTCACAGCCATTTGAACCATCTGAACTGTTACTACAGGATCAGTATGTTCACAAATTATGTTCGAGATATACGCTTCAATGATTTCATCACTCGACTGTGCTCTGTGTTCACAAGATATTAAATGAGTTGTAGGTTATAAACACTAATGGTATTCACACTTTGCACAGAACTTCTTTTCCACGCTTTTTGAAGAGCAAGTTCATGAATAATATCTTCAGAACTTAATTGTGGAACTACGGCGACAGTTACTGGCACGCTGGCAAAATTCTGTGGCCGATGTAAATGCTGGGAAACGGGTATGCAGCGTCATTCGAGTATTGCAGTATTAACGTAGGAGTTTTCACGTCATCGGGCACCGTTTGTCTGAGCACATTGTCTGACAAGAAATATGATGCAACAATGTCTTTCGAACATTCACAATTTGTGTTTAAAGTTAGCTTTTTCTCAAGGTTTTTAGATAGCATTTTCAGTTCTTCGTCCTGTACACATTTTTAAACCGTCTCGAGAAAAAAAGCCGAGTATTTCGGAATACTTAGCCAGTTGCCCAAACCTTTCTATCAAACTTTTTAACACTGTCTCAACGACAGAGTAGAGGAAATCGATTCTATGTTTCTCCTCTGAACGTTGAGCTCTGCAAACCATGTCGTCACCTTTATAATCAAATTGCTTCGCCTTCTGGGCAGATCTCCTTCCTCCAAATTTTGCTTACATCTGTGAAGTTTGAGCTATCTCTTTCGCTGTTAACTGCACATTAACGAAAACTCCTTCGTGGAAATTCCCAATAAACGTAATTAGACTATCGAGAGATTTAGCTGCTACTTTCACGTCAACGTTTGCTGCTTGAACTGCCTTAATTGTTGCGCTAATGGCAAAGAGAAGACCATACTATACGACAACGCCTACAATAAACTCGAAGCTTTTCAAATCGTCCACAGCAAGCGAGTGAGCTCCGCTCTTTGTTTTCGATTCAACAGCGCCGTCGCTCACCTCAGGCAGGGCGCCTCTGACTTCTCTCGTCTGGCACTTTAACAGCTTTGACACTCTACACCATACTCTGAATCTGAAAGATTCGTCGCTGTTAAAGTTGGCCCCCTGTACAATAAGATTTCCCATCTCTGAGTGGACGCACTGAAAATAACGTATATCCTTTGAATTACACCAGAAAATCTGATTGCTTTTGTGCAGTAGATTCCGCCGCATCTAATAATATAAGATTAAGACTGTGGCTGTCACATGGCATATAAAATGCTCTTGGTTTGCACCTTAATATTCTGGCTTGAACACCAGTTCGATAACATTTTATAATCGATAACGTTGGCTTCTGCAATCATCAATATCCAGCACTAGTTCATCTAATTTCGACAAAACGGTTTCATTCAAACTTTCTGCTGTTGTTGAAGTGGCGCTCAGGAAGTCGAAAAAGTGTTCTTCTACAGTCGCTGTGTCTTCTGATAAACTTACAGACCTAACAATCAGTGTCATTTGTTCCTTGTGGCATGTGTCAGGAGTACAATCAAGCACATCAGAAAAATATTTACTTTCGATTACAGAATTAACAATGCTGTTTTTTACTTTGTTGGCAAGCAAATTTATGAGTTCATTTTGAATGTTATTTTCCAAGAAAATGGTCGTGACTTACTTGAGCCTTTACCCACCTCTAATGTTCCTGCAAAACGGGGTCAAATTCTGCTGTCATTTCGATCAAACCAAGAAAACTACCATTATTTCCCTGATATAGCTTATCGCTGCTTCTCTTTAAGGCAATATTACTTTGAACTAGGTACCTCATGGTGAGTATAATTCATATTAGAATGTGACGCTAATGTTCTTTCTCTTTTTCCAGTAGTTCAACGTCAGTATGATTAACACCACTTTGTTGTTTCAAATTACCTCGCATTCTATCCACTTTCTTGTACTGTTTATGTTGTTAAATTATTGTTCACGCTCTTGAATCCGATTTCCTAAATGAACCCAGCCACAGAGTCCATCGCTTGATATCTTGTTTGAAGGAGATCGAATATGTTTACAATAAAAAAACAAAGAACTTTGTCGGTAGGTTTCGAATACTTAAGCCATTTACGAACATTGTTTTTCTCAATTTGGTAAACTTCTTATATTAAAAATGAGTTGAAAATTTTCTTTTTTTCTCGTTTAAAGGTTACTCAAAAGTTACAATTTTAGTAGGGCCTTTATGTAAAATTTCATTTATCATTGTGGATGTTAACCTATTAGGCCAAGTGCCTGGGTCCAAACTCGTGGCTGCTTCACAACTGCTAGCAGTAGGCCTACCCGCATGTGGGACAGCGGGAGGTCCGTGTTCCAGTGCTTGTGTTCACTTGCATCTGAAGCACCACACGATGAGAGGCTGCTGTTAAGGACATGGCTTTTTAAGCACGCTTAAGTCTCACTGTCTGACGTTGTTGGTAGGAGAAATTTTTCGGAAGCGCCTTCTTGTGAGTTGAAAAACTGTTCAGTTGTAGCTTTTTCTTGATCTTTTGAGCACGTGAATCGTATTTTTTAAATCTGTGCCTTTCAGGAAAGGTTTCCCTATTGGCACTTTGAACTCCACAGGACAGGGAAAAACACTGTATCTTCACACACAGTGCACACACAACACGTGAAGTGGGAAAGTATGGCAGGCATATGTTTCAACTGACGACAATAAAACAATCATTCTGTGGGAAACAACCTGCTGACGGGTGGGATCTAATGCTTGATTGTTATCCACAGCAATGAGTAGAAATGGCGCGGAGAGGCAGCGAGCAGCAATGAATCGAATTGACGCATGGGCAGCGGCCGTGTGTTGACAACAGATACTGCTGCGGCGTTCTGAGAGGCACTCAAGTGGCCACAGCAGTGTCACAGTGAGCGTAGAATTGGATTACATTACGTTAAAAGTACATTTAGAAACATGTTACTTTATTTTTTTCAGCTTGTCCGCAATAACAAAATTAGGACGACAGTCTTCGTATTACATTCGCATGTTCCGCGCGGGGCAGTTGGTACCTGCCGGCCTCGCAGCCGTTGGCAGCACTGACTGCGTGCCACAGCCCAGGCGTCTGTCGCATTTGTAGCGAGTCGTGTCCAGTGTGACGTTCTGCGTTGTCGTTTCGTGCTGCTGTTTCTGCGCCGAGAATTTCTTCTGCTACACCCACACCCTTGATAAGGTAAGGACGACTGTTTTCATGCGTTCCTGTAGTGTTGAAGTATTTTCTTTGTTTTCTTTTGGTTTGTTTTTGCAAAGTCACGGTAGCTGTAAGGTTTCATTTACGTTCACTATGGAGACTATCGCGTATAAAGCAAACCGCGTTCGGTTATTACGCTCTCAAAATATTAACGAATTTCGTATTACAAATCTTATTATTTTAAAGTCCTGCCGACATTCCTATTAATTCTGCTGTTCTACGGACTTTAGGCATGAGAGAAAAGCATAGGCTCGGACGAGATTTCTACTCGTATTCGCGCCATTTTGTTGAATTTTTTTTTCCAAAATATAGGTTCGTATTTGTACACATGTGATCCATAAAAGAATTATTGTGCTTGTTAGGAATAACAGAACAGAATGACGGAACACTGCTTCTGCAAGTAGATAAGATGCTATGGCAACTTCGACTATTGAGGAACTAAACAATTACTTTACGTCAGGATAGTGCATAGACCTAAGGACAGTCTGATCCTATTGCTAATGGTTTGAAATCAAACCAAGCTAGACGCATTTTGACAGTTCGATAGTGGAGCATTGAATCCGGTATTTCCCGAAGCAGTCAGCTCCACGAAAACTGCCGAATTTAGTACAACTGATCTGTTAGCTTCTTCCTCCGAGTCGTGCTTTAGCAATCGTCAGCACGTTAGGTCACGCAAATGTTTTTTAATACAGAACGCTGTTCCATTGAATTTCGATATCTTCACTTTTCTAGAGAAATGTTTTTGGTGACAAGGTAGTCTGTTGGGTAGTCAGTAAGACTATATGTGTAAGTGCAGAAATTAATGAATTATTACGTTGACCTAAAATTGATCCTCTTGCTAGAAATGTTGTCAAAATTCCCATCGTTACGGGCTTAGTCTTCACTTCTGTTAATAATCGTGCATCTCCAGGCAGTGACTGTGCCGTACACTTACCAAAAAACTAGTCGGTTTTCTGCTAAGGGCGTATCTGGATGTGTGAAGCAGTGCCCCACGTAAAGGACCAGTACTCAAACACTTTGGCAGTAAAACCAGCCACCCTCAGAATCTTTTCTGATAAGTGTTTGTCAGTGCTCCGAACGATATCAAGATACAGAGTATCAGCTACAAATCTCACTGCAGAACTCAACTATTATATATATTCTTGATGGAACAGTCCACAGCTGTACTTTCGGTTCATAGCGTTCCCGTTGGACACTACGAACAGGCAGTTCACCTGTGGACTGTTCCATCAAAAAATAAGTTGGGAGAAACTGAAGATTCACATACGTGTTCTTGTCAAACCAAACGGGTGCTCCTGAGTAATACTTTATTAGGACAAATAAAGAATTATTAAACTGTTGCGGCTTTAAGAAGAACGCATTGTTACATCTGTAGTTGCCTACAGTATAAAGTGTGTTGCTGTTGCGTAGAGAAAGGAATACACAGTTTATATCACAGCAAGCGGATCTCTTGACATTAATACGTTAAGAGTAATTTCATCGTCTTTTGTGGAAGTAAATGAAATATAGCAATGCAGGTGGTTGTAGACAAACTTCCACAAAGAAGGGCCGATACGATAGCCACCTCCTCACCTCCCTGAAATATGGGTTGTGTTGACAAATTGGTCTGCATACATACATACATACATACATACATACATTGATCCTTGTTGCATAGAGCATTAATACATTTCGTAATGATGTGGGATGTGTCACTTTAACATAAGTTTTCTTTATACAAAATAGTAAATATTTTTATAGTTAATACTTCATGTCTAAAGATTCATCTATTCAGTAGGAGCTGTCATTCAAGAATACTTTTATTTTCTTTTAAATGTTGTTTAGATATCTGCCGGATTTTTAATGCTATTTGGCAAATGACCAAATATTTTTGTGGCAGCATAATTCACACCTTTTTGTGACAAAGTGAGATTTAATCCAGAGTAGTGAAGATCTTCGTTTCTTCTTGTGTTGTAGCTATGCACTTTGCTGTTATTTTTGAATTGGGGTGAGTCATTGACAAATGTCATAAATGAATATATGTACTGCGAAGGTACTGTGAATATCTCAAGTTCATTAAATAAATGTCCGCAAGGTCATCTTCGGTGGGCACCAGCTGTTAGCCTGATGCTATGAATACTTTTCCTCTTAGTGACGAACTGCCCCAAATACGATACCATGTGTAAGCAGTGAATGAAAATAGGCATAGTAGGCTAATTTAATGATGTTCATCACCAATATTTTGCAATAACCCCAGCAGCATAAGTAGCTCAACCTAATCATTTCAGCAGATCATTGATGTTTCTTCAAATTCAATTTCTCATCAGTGTACACATCCAGAAATTTTGAATACTCTGCCTTAGCAATAGACTTGCTTTCATAGCCTATATTTATCAATGGTGTTACGCCATTTACTACACAGAATTGCGTACACTTTTTTCTCAAAATTTAATGAGAATCCATTTGCAGAGAACCACTTAATAATTTTGTGAAAGACATTATTTACAATTTCCTTGAGTGTGATTACTGTACTTGTATCATTAGCAAAAAGAACTAGCTTTGCATGTACTAATATATATTGAGAAGAGTAAGGGACCCAAGACTGAACTCTGTGGGACACCATTCTTGATACCTCCTCAGTTAAAGGACTCTGCTGATTTTTGCAGACAATCTGTAGTGCTAATTTCAGCCTTCTGCATTCTTCCAGTTTAATATGAATTAAACCATTTGTGCACTGTCCCACTCATGCCACAGTACTTAAGCTTGTGTAGAAGAAATTCATGATTCACACCATCAAAAGCCTTTGAGAGGTGACAAAATATCCTAATGGGTGATGTTTGGTTATTCAATGCATTTAATATTTGATCAGTGAAAGCATGTTTATAGCATTTTCTCTTGAAAAGCCTTTCTGAAAACCAAATTGACATTTTGTTAGTACTTCATTTTTACAGGTACGTGATGCTACTCCTGAATACATTACTTTTTCAAGACTTTTGAATAAAGCTATCAGAAGTGAGACTGGCTGGTAGTTGTTAGCATCAGACCTATCTCCATTTTGGAAATACGCAAGCGTCCGATCCCGCCCATCTGCTTTGACGTCACAAATATGGCGGAAACGACCATAAACCACGATTCCAATATGGCGCATATAAAGTCGTTACGTACGCATTATGAGGACGAAAATACATCGAAAAACAAACACACACACACTTTCCACAAAAAGCCTAATGAGACTAACGGGACAAGCGCGGGAAATGGGGTGTTTTTGGGTGGGGGCAAACTAAATATAAACTAATTTAGACACCCACCCCAATACAAAACAACACAGAACTCTCCAAATACCACTAAACACAAATCATCTGGAATCGGAAACTTCCCTTGACCTATATAGCTCAACAGCAGCTCCCGATCCCATAAATTAGGATCAAACACTTTACTTGGCTTATATAGCTCGAAAAACATCTCCCGATACCAATACCAACATACGCAGCCACACATTGGGATCGAACACTTCCCTTGACCTGCGCACTGTTAATTTTATCCGTCATATCCATTCCTGAACAAAAACAACAACCGATTAATTTTACTAAAATTACCACACGATGTACAGCGAACACTAAATTAACTTTCACACAAAATCGTTAACTCACTGAAACGAATTCCACCACAAACACAGCCGACACTCGAACAGTTCTGGATAATGATCGAAAGCAAACTGAGCTCATTGCACCACACAAACGAAACCCCTGAACATACCACCAGAGAGCACAACAAATCACAACACGACGACATCTACAAACACGCCACACTCACAAACAAAACTCCGCGCCGTCGTGACGTCACACACGACACCCTTACGTCACGGGTCAAAGCCGACGCGTGGGATCGGACGCTTCTGTCGACCCCTCATTTTTACGCAGTTTTTGAACAACAGCGTATTTCAGTCTATCAGGAAAAATACATATCTGGCTGAGACTCCTACTTATTTGTTGGGAACAAGATTTCAGTACTCCGTAGCACAGCGAGAGGTCTAGATTGGTGTGGAGTAAGGAGGTATGGCTGTGAGACGGGTAAGACAATGAACGTGAATGCGAAATAAAGGGTGGGGCTACGGGGTTCGTATGTAGCATGTACTTCATCATAAGAGCAAACCAGATGTAAACAAACGCAAGCGGGATGATTGGTCAGCAGCCGTAGCTCTCTTAAACTGATGGTATTCCGCTCTTGGAAGTAGGTCCAACTTAAGTGTTCGGTAGTTTATTAGTATGTCAGTGCGGAATAACCTTTCAGACATTCTGACGTATTAACAGCCATCAACGTCTGTCTTAATCGTACTTTACCTATGTAACTTTTATCTCAAAAATTGTGTGCAGTCACAGTCTCTCTGTAACCAGTACTTGTGCTCTGATTGTCTCGCTGTTCATACGTACCGCGAAAATGGAAGACACTGCTTCCTGCTTCGTAGTGAAACACGCGCCTGGAACACCGTTAATGGCGAGAAACAAATATTTAATGTTCTTCACAAGATTACATACAAAAGTCAGCTGTTGACCTTTTTCGAGTAGGACCATGTATCAGAAATAAGGGAGGTGTTAACTACATGCGTGGCGTGATAGACAGGGTCGTAGACTGGCCATCGTGTGTGCCGGCGGGCGGTGGTTCTACGCTCCACGTGGTGCGTAACTTTCTTTGTTTGATTTGAATACCTAAAGCATTTAAATATGAAACTCATCACATCTACATATACATCTATATGGTTACTTTGCAATTCACACTCAAGTGCTGGGCAGAGGGTTCATCGAACCATTTTCATACTACTTTTCTACCATTCCACCCTCGAATGGCGCGTGGGAAAAAGGAACACCTATATCTTTCCGTTCGAGCTCTGATTTCTCTTATTTTATTATCATGATCATTTCTTCCTACGTAGTTGGGAGTCGACAAAATATTTACACATTCGGGAGAGAAAGTTGGAGATTGAAATTTCGTAAACAGATCTCTCCTCAATCAAGACTGCCGTTGATTCAGTGGCTCTCAGCCCAACTCGCGTCTCATATCAGTTACACTCTCAGCCCTGTTTCGCGATAACACGAAATGAGCTGCCCTCCCTTGAACTTTTTCGATGTCCTCCGTCAATCCTACCTGGTAAGGATCCCCTACCGCGCAGCAATATTCCAGCAGAGGATCGACAAGTGTGATGTAGGCTGTCTCTTTAGTGTCCTGCCAACAAAGCGCAGTCTTTGTTTCGCCTTCCCCACAATATTATCTATGTGGTCATTCCAATTTAAGTTGCTCGTAATTTTAATTCCTATGTATTTAGTCGAATTGACAGCCCTAAGATTTGTGCGATTTATCGTATACCCAAAATTACTCGGATTTCTTTTAGTACCCATGTGGATGACCTCGCACTTTTCTTTGCTTAGTGCCAATTGCCACTTTTCTTACCATACAGAAATTCTCTCTAGGTCATTTTGTAGTTGGAATTGATCGTCTGATGACTTTACTAGACTGTAAATTACAGCGTCATCTGCAAACACTCTAAGGGGGCTGCTCAGATATCTCCTACATCATGTATGTAAATCAGGAACAGCAGAGGGCCTATGACACTACCTTGCGGATCGCCTGATATCACTTCTGTTCTAGTCGATGATTTACCGTCTATCGCCACGAACTGTGACCTCTCTCGGAGAGGAAATGACGAATCCAATCACACAACTGAGACGATACTCCATATGCACGCAATTTGATTAATAGTCGCTTGTGAGGAACGGTATCAAAAGCCTTCTGGAAATCTAGGAATATGGAATCGATATGAGATCCCTTGTCGACAGCACTCATTACTTCATGGGAAAGTCATTTTCTTCAAGGTGATTTATAATGTTAAAGTACAGTATGTGCTCCAGAATCCTCCTGCAAATTGAGGTAAGTGATATGGGTCTGTAATTAAATGGATTACTCCTATTTCCTTTCCTGAGTATTGGTGTGACCTGTGCAACTTTCCAGTCTTCAGGAACAGACCTTTCGTCAAGTGAGCAGTTGTACGTGATTGCCAAGAAAGGCGGTATTGTGTCTGCATACTGTGAAAGGAACCTGATTGGTATACCATCTGGACCGGAAGAATTGCCTTTCTTAAGTGATTAGAGTTGTGTCGCAACACCTAAGCTACCTACTTTTATGTCACTCTTGCTAACAGCTGCTGTGGTTTTTCAGAGGCACCACCATCGGCAACTTCTCCATCGCTATCGCGCAGTGGCGGTGTCGACTGTTTTTTGCCACTGCTGTACTTTACATACGACCAGAATCTCTTTGGGTTTTCTACCGTGTTTTGGGACAATATTTCATTGTGGGAACTATTAAAAGCATCTCGCATAGACGTCCGCACTAAATTTCGAGCTTCCGTGAAACTTAGCCAGTCTTGGGGATTTTGCTTTCGTCTGAATTTGGCATGCTTTTTTCGTTGCTTCTGCAACAGTGTTCTGATGTGCTTTGTGTACCATGATGGATCAGTCCCGTCTCTTATTAACTTCGACGGTATGAATCTGTTGCTGTCGATACTGTATCTTTGAATTTGAGCCATATCTGATCTACACTTACATAATTAGCTTGGGAGGAATGGAGGCACTCTTAGGAAGGCATCAAGCGAATTTTTATCTGCTGTTTTAAATAGATATATTTTGCGTATATTTTTAGAGGTTTTGGTTGATATGGTTTTGAGCCATATATGGCAATTAACTTGTGCATCACCAATTTTAAGAAAAATGCACATCTTGTAGTTTACAATTACATATCACACGAAAATTTCTGGTTTTCATTCCAAGTATACATTCTTAATTAGAGATATATTATGAAAGATTGCAGAAGATGGTTGAAGATAAAACATTACGCGATTAAATTTTATGGAGAAAAATTAAAAAGTACTCTGTTCGAATATGCCAATTGTTTTGTAGGACAGATGTGGTCTCACATGAGCCAGAGTGATAAATGTCTCAGAAAGATGGAAGGCAATTTTGATGGCGTCGAGCACGCTGTACAAATGAAGCATTTTTAGAGTTATGGTCGTAACACTGCAGTCTGAACGCGACAGAACTGATATGGAGCCAAGTTAAGGGATGTGTCGCGAGAAATAACAAGACATTACGCTGTCAAACGTACTGCAACTAATGCGCGAAGCTTTGTGACACGTCACTGCCTAACGATGGCGAACTGCAGAACAGCACGTCACGAAAGAAGAGGAGGAAATGTGAACTTTATCTGGCTTGGGGTTCTGTCTCTGATAGACTCGTTATCAACCTAGCTGTACTGAAGTGTGTTCAGCGGTGTGAGATGTGGAAGGAGTTCAGAGATTATCAGACAACTGACTCCGATACCTTCATTGGCTTACATATTTTACTACATTGCGGTACTACAGTGCACCTTTACGCCACACACAGCTCATGTAGAAAAATTACTTAGTCACGAATTTTTATCACTCCTGCTTTTAATTAAAATACTATGTTCGCTAATATCGATGGCATGTTATATTTTCCGTCCGGTCACCTAAGGAGAAAATCACCCGAGTTTTACAATATATTATTTCCTTCTGTTTAAAAATTCACATCCAAAGCTGTATTGTCCTCTGCTCGTCTCTTTCTACGTCTGAACCGCCACTGCTCACACCAGTGTACGTTAGCTGGACCACTTGCTCGGCCAGCGCTGTCAAAGCTAAATGCGCCGGTAAAGCTGTTGTCCCGTATTACAGCACAAGTCGATACGCACAGCATAAAACGAAACCTCATCATCGTACATGATTGCACTTCTGACCGCTTGGCATCTGCTCCTCCTGAAACTAAATCCAAAGAGGTTCCAGCAAACGCGGAAGAGTACATAGTGTAATGTTTACATGAAGTTTAATGTGATGAACGGAGTATAGTCCGATGTCCAGATTTGCAATGTATTCAACGCACTTTGCCGTATGTATCATGCCTTCCAAATGAAAACCTAACACTGCTAGGGCACAACCACGTACCGTAAAACAAGACTCCCCACCGAGTGTCCCAGCGATGCCACACACTGGCTTTGACCTGTGTCGTGATTTCACGGGACTCTCTCTCTACTCCCAGTACAGAGGCAGAACACAACACTGACGTTTGTTTCCCTCCCACGTTGTTGCTTGGAAGGCAGGGTGTGCTGACACGTTTCTGCAGCTGAGACTGAAAGGGCAGTTTGTCATTTGGTGAAGTGTATGAATGTGCTGTGATGGAAACAAACTAAATAGTCCTTCTTACTACACGTATTTTACGCATACTGCATTTTGGTGAGTCGTTTATCCGGCATTTTCGTCGTCGGTCAAAGAAGATGGGCAGCGGTAGCAACAGGTGCAGTATTTTCTTATTCCTAGTATGGGCACATCTCGTAGAGTACTGGTCCGTATTTCCTTTCACGAAATTCGTGCAGCAAGAATCGTAATGTGCTGTTAAATGTGCATTCAGTCTGCGTCGGAAAACAATATCTTTACTATTCACTCTTTAGGTGTTTCTTCTGATCATGTGATCTTCTGATGCAAACCTGTAAAGTACTATATGGAACCCAGAATTCAAATGATGGTTCACTCACCAGTATAAAAATCAACAAACAGAAATAAATTTGTCATCTGGATGGAAATTTCATTTTTAGCTACGTAACGCATACGAAGTTGTACGGAGAATTTTCCCGTCATTTACAATTAGCGGGAAGTCAGTGAATTCTCCCATGACTTCAGTTGAGTCGTGTTGTGGTTGGTGGGAAACAGTAGTCGCAGTAGACGCCAGGTTACATTCAGTTTCCTCGAAGCTTAAGTGGTGCATTTCGTAGTCCTTACTTACTAAATTGCGCGCCTCGAAACTCTTAGTGACACGTTTCAGGGTACATAGGTATTGGAAAACGGAAACGTCCTTCGCAATTGTGCAGTCCAGGCATGCAGTACGGAGCATTGGACAGCGTCTCCAGTACTTGGAGCTGGAACAACGGTTCTGCTCGCTTGGTCGGCTGTGTTCCTGTGAAGACAAACAAAGGAAATGGCGGAAGATGTGGATTGATGCGGGCCGCCAAGACTGGTTAAAAAAAGAAACTCATCACACTGTTACCCCGTGAGTTGACGACATTTGCACATGACCGTTATAATTATTTATCCATCAAAAAAGTAGTAATTTGTCATGGCTGCTACTGGATATGAGGTCCTAAATTCCGTATTATGAAACCACACCGTTTCAAGGCAACAGTACATGGAAGGTATATGAAAACACTTCACTTTCTTTCTGATGTGTTATTATCATGCGTCATATAAGGACGTATCGGCTGCTAAGGCCTTCATTACATTCAGTTTACGGTGCGGGGGCTGATCTTCCAGCGGTTGATTGTGAGGCAGCGGCTGTAAGCGTTGAGTCACAGAGCAGAGGGTGGCTGCGGAGGTGACTCGCGTCCTACCATCTCACCTTCACGTTTGCAAAGGCTCTGGGACTTCTTTATTACGTTAATTGCAGTTAGTTCTTAAATATTCGATATTGTGTACATATAGTAGTTCCCTTTCTCTGCCGGCCGGAGTGGCCGTGCGGTTCTAGGCGCTTCAGTCTGGAACCGCGTGACCGCTACGGTCGCAGGTTCGAATCCTGTCTCGGGCATGGGTGTCTGTGATGTCCTTAGGTTAGTTAGGTTTAAGTAGTTCTAAGTTCTAGGGGACTGATGACCACAGATGTTAAGTCCCATAGTGCTCAGAGCCATTTGAATCATTCCCCTCTCTCTCCGGGCCTGTGCGTATCAGCTCTGCGTTGTCATTGTCAATAATTTAAAAATCTACATATTAAGTGTGAAACTCGCAAATGCGAATAAATATTCACACTTTGATCATCTGGCAAAGCTAATTACCATTCAAAATAAAAAGCATAGAACTGACTGACACATTTGCAACAGAATAAAAAGGTGGCGTAGTCTCAGCTATACATAAAATTTAGCCATATGTGAAGTGTACAAAATACAATTTACCGGCTAGTTTTTCTAGGCTACTTCTTTCCCAGACAAAAATCTCCCATTAAAGTACTTCTTCAACCACTTACATTACGCTTTTCTTGATTTTATTACACCAAATGTTACAGACAGTGACGTGTTTTCGAGAGATGCTAGCTGTGTTATTTCGAAACGGCTCTACTTACTGGACACGAGGTAAGTGAGCTGATGGTTTACCTCACTTGTTAGAATGGCTGCGCCCCCCCCCCCCTTTTTTTCTGACTATGGACCAACTTCACACATCAGTTTTCAGATGTTTTAAAAATTTTATTTTCTTGAAATACTTGAACGAGCAGGATATTGGAATCTGTGCAGGCTGGCTTAAGATTCTTTTTGCTTGTAAATCAGTTATTGGCCTCACTTTTGGTGTTGATGAAGGCGTATTAGCAAAAGCAGTTGGCACAACTTTTTCAGTAAGTTTCGGAGCTAATTCTTGCCAACATTATAATCTCTCCCTTATCCGCAGCCCGGTCCACATGAATGCAAAACTTAGGGCGTCAAAATAACGTCACGTTTGCAGAAACTCCTGTGAACTGTAGGTTGCCCTTAACACAGCTGCAAGATCACACCGCAGCGCTAACTCTACGGAAGACGAAATACACTACTGGCCATTAAAACTGCTACACCAAGAAGAAATGCAGATGATAAACGCTTACTCATTGGACAAATATATTATACTAGAACTGCTATGTGCTTATATTTTCACGCAATTTGCATAGATTCTGAGAAACCAGTACCCAGAACAACCACCTGTGGCCGTAATAAAGGCCTTGATACGCCTGGGCATTGCATCAAACAGAGCTTGGATGGCGTGTACAGGTACAGCTGCAACACGATACCACAGTTCATCAAGAGTAGTGACTGGCGTATTGTGACGAGCCAGTTGCTCGGCCACCGTTGACCAGACGTTTTCAATTGGTGACAGATCTGGAGAATGTGCTGGCCAGGGCAGCAGTCGAACATCTTCTGTATGCAGAAAGGCCCGAACAGGACCTGCAACATGCGGTCGTGCAGTATCATGCTGAAATGTAGGCTTTCACAGGGATCGAATGAAGGGTAGAGCCACGGGTCATAACACATCTGAAATGTAACGTCCACTGTTCAAAGTGCCGTCAATGCGAACACGGGGTGACAGACGTGTAACCAATGGCACCCCATACCGTCACGCCGGGTGATACGGCAGTATGGCGATGACGAATACACGCTTCCAATGTGCGTTCACCGCTATGTCGCCAAACACGGATGCTACCATCATGATGCTATAAACAGAACCTGGATTCATCCGAAAAAATGTTTTGCCATTCGTGCACCCAGGTTCGTCGTTGAGTACACCATCGCAGGCGCTCCTGTCTGTGATGCAGCATCAAGGGTAACCGCAGCCATTGTCTTCGAGCTGATAGTCCACGCTGCTGCAAACGTCGTCGAACTGTTCCTGCAGATGGTTGTTGTCTTGCAGACGTCCCCATCTGTTGACTCAGGGATCGAACAGCCATGCGGATAAGATGCCTGTCATCTCGACTGCTACTGATACGAGGCCGTTGGGATCCAGCACGGCGTTCCGTATTAACCTCCTGAACCCATCGATTCCATTTTCTGCGAACAGTCATTGGATCTCGACCAACGCGAGCACCAATGTCACGATGCGATAAACCGCAATCGCGACAGGCTATCATCTGACCTTTATCAACGTCGGAAACGTGATGGTACGCATCTCTCCTCCTTACATGAGACATCGCAACGAAGTTTCACCAGGCAACGCCGGTCAACTGCTTTTTGTGTATGAGAAATCGGTTGGAAACTTTCCTCACGTCAGCACGATGCAGGTGTCGCCACCGGCGCCAACCTTGTGTGAATGCTCTGAAAACCTAATCGTTTGCATATCACAGCATCTTCCTGTTGGTTAAATTTCGCATCTGTAGCACGTCATCTTTGTGGTGAATCAATTTTAATGGCCATTAGTGTATTAATAATAATAGTAACCTCAGAGTTCTTCAGATGATCCAGTTATCTGTAATGTATTGTCTGCAAGAAGCTGCATAAATATTCAGTCAGATGTTGATAAGAATTCAAAGCGGTGGAAAAACGGCAACTTGATGTAAATATTCATAAATGTAAGACTGTGCCTTCACAAAACGAAAAGAATTGTATTCTATGACTATAATATCAACGAGTCACTGTTGGAATCGGCTGACACATAAGAAGTACCTGGTATGAAATGGAATGACGACATACGCTTAGTTGTGGGTAAAGCTGGTGACTGACTTCCGTTTACTGGAAGAATATTGGCGGAGATCAGTCAGCCTACAAAGGACTTTGCTTACAAACCACTCGTACCACCGGTTCTAGAATGTTGCTCAAGTATGTGGGACCCGCACCAAATAAGACTAACAAGGGATACTGAACTTATACAGAGAAGGGCAGCACGAATTGTCATGGATTTGTTTGATCCGTGGGAGTGTAACGGAAGTACGCAAGGAACTGAACTTCCAGACTCTTTAAAGACACACCCAAACTATCCCGAGGAAGTCTATTAACAAAGTTTCAAGAACCGCCTTCAGATGGTGATGCTAGGAATATACTTACAACCGTCTACGTACCGCTCACATAGGGAACGTGAGGATAAGATTACAATAAGTACTAAGCGTACAGAGGCATTCAGTCATTCTTCCCGCGCTCCATACGTGACTGGAACAGGAAGAAACCCTGACAACTGGTACTGTGGGACGCACTCTCTGCCACGGTCGTTTGCAGAGCATGTAGATGTAGATGTAGATGCAAATGTAGATGCTGTTTAGCATCGTATTATCACAGCGTCTTCCGTAGTTTCGGGCAATTCTCGTTGTCTTTTTCTTTTCTTTTTTCATCGCAGTGCATCTTAATTTTCGTTTCATCACAGACGCAGCAATTCTGCTGTAGATTTCTTCTGCACTTTCTCGAGCCGGCCTATACATCCACAGTTGTTCCTACTTGTACTTCGGTCGATTCCAAGTTGAGCTCCCATTTTCTCTTTCAAAATTATCAAATATTGTTTCTCATTTCAGCTCGCAAGTACTGTGGATTCCTATAAAATTTTAATGATTCCAGTGTAAGTGGATTGCCTGTAGGTATTTGTTATGATTTGCCTAAGGCTTCTGTGCATGTACTGTATCTCTGCAACATCGAGCGTTTCCTTAACTGTACTTTCCAGTTCCAAAACTCCTGCTGTTTATTCGCTCCCAAGTGTCTCGATAATGTCCGTACTTGGCGTACATACAGGGTGGCGCACGAAATGTTTTACCATTTTTGTTTTTGAATATAAACTGTGTCAATACAATCTGAAAGGAACATATACTACAATGAGGAGCCGTCCATGGAGATTTGTTCTAACTGAGCACATGCTCAATATGTGCGCCATTGGGGAGCCAATTTTGTCCGTCATTGAAGCGACCTGGAAGCCTGAGTGAAATGATCCGCACGTCGAAATGCTCATGTAAAAACTCATAGTCCAGACCTCAATCCACGTGACCTTCTTCTTTGGGGGTTCCTAAAGGAAAAAATTTCCCCGAAACGTCCACAAGATTTAATGGAGCTCAGAAAACTTATTTTTCAAGCTTGCACTGAAATTGCGGAAGACATGTGCCGTAGGTAATCACTAACTTCAGTATTCGTTTGAAGAAAGGTCGGATACGAAATGGCGGACATATTCAGTATGCGCTGAGTTAGAACAAATCTCCATGGGCGGCTCTTCATTGTAGTATATGTTCCTGTCAGATCGTATTGACAGTAAAGTTCATATTCAAAAACAAAATGGTAACACATTTCGTGCGCCACCCTGTATGTTGCCAGTGAACATCGGCATTCGTTTTAGTAGATTAAAGAATTCCCTATGATCACCATCAGTCACATCCCCCATGCTCCTGTTCTAGCCACCTGGTAACCAGCCTTTCCCGCTCACTCTTTCCTGTTCTCCTTCTATCCCACTTAACCTGTTTCCTGCCTCTCCAAGTGCCGCGAGGTTTGAGGCGCCGTGTCACGGATTGCGCGGCCCCTCTCGCCGGAGGTTCGAGTCCTCCCACGGGCATGTGTGTGTGTTGTTCTTAGCATAAGTTAGTTTACATTAGTTTAAGTAGTGTGTAAGTCTAGAGACCAATGACCTTAGCTTCTTCAAATTGCGCAGTGTCGTCCTTGATTTTAAGTTCTGAACGTTTCTTCCATATCATCATCAATTTCTGAGCTCAGTGATTCTACTGTAGTCGTTAAGGTGCCATATTCGGCAACTAAATGTCAGTTCAGCTCCTCCTTTGACGCCAGCAAGTCTGCAGTCTGCCTTTAACTCTTCGCTGTGTGCTTATTCTTTTTATCAGCGTGGCCAAATTGGCCAATCATGTTCTGCTCAGAGCTACATGCTCTGCTGCCCTCTGTTCACTTATCGTTGCTTCAGCCTCACCCGCACTCACACTTAGTAAATTGTGCACTCGACCCGAAACACTGCTAGCTGTGAGTGGAACAGGCTGTGCACGTCCTAAATCTAAACATCTCCGCTGCACCACTGAAGTCTGGCTCACTCATTTCTCTCGCATCGGAGGAACCTACTGTTTCATTTTGCACATTTTCGTGGCTAAAATTGGGGAGAATCTATCTCCTACACGCCTCTGTACCTTCGCAGTCTCTTTTTTGGGCATTTCGCATACTGACTCCTCACCACCTTTTTTCTTTTCTTCGCGTACTGCTTTTGGAGCGACTAACGTAACTATTTTCGAATAACGCAAATGAAAATCTTATACAGAAAAAACACTACCTGAAACACACTTAAATAACATGCTAAATTTTTACTAAGTTCATCACACTGGCTAAACAAGAGTATTCATCACAAGCAACCTGATAGAATAAAAATGAGCTTCACACGCAATTCCCAGCGCAAAATTATCGTCACACGAGCATTAATTACATTTAAAAAAACTCCCCAATGAAAAGGATTACGACGAAAAGCTCCCAAAGTACCATAAACACACTTCACACAAAATTCAAAACAGGCATCAAAGACGACACTGTTTCATAAAGCAAGCAACAACGCTGATCAACCACAATGAAGTAATTGTGTGAGATCTGTAGAAAATAAAATTTACATGTTAGTACACCCTAACAAAGTCACAGCATCAACGTAAGATCGCTGGGGTGACTCGAAATCCTGTGCAAAAGGGTGTCGCCATTATGAAGGCTACCTGTTCTCCGCAAAATTCAGATTTAATGGCAAAGTCGGTGTTCCGAATGAAACCTGTTCCTGACTTCAAATACCAACAGCCACCAGGCAAACAGAGGTTATTTTCGTTTTCGTTTCATTGAGCACGCACCAGACACACAAACTTAGATTGTGGCTGAAATTCGTTCAAGTACTGGAAAAATAGCAGAGAAAACCACCACCTGTCAGGCTGTTGTATGAGCTAAGGAATGAAATATCCTCGTACTGGATACACAACACAACATATTACAATTTTATTGATTGATCGCTATTAAGGGAGGATAAGAACTGAATGATCTGAGGGAGCTTGACTAGAAAGCAGAGTGGCTCTATGAGGTAGTGTGTAAAGAGCCACTCGACGTTTATGTCTGAATTAAAACACACGAAAATATTAAATGGTGCTTAAACTTCGACATATGGTACGTGTCTCTCGAATGCAGCCTCCAAATGCGGAACCCAAACTGCCAAATATGGGGTAGGATTTACTTGATGCAGACACTGATCATCCATACATTATACAGTTTTGAAGAATGCTTGCTTGTTCTGCTTTTAAGTACACTGGGACAGAGAGCAACTACTTTAGACAGTCAACTTCTGAGGACAAAGACCCGTTGCAAGAATTCACTATAAATCCAATAATTAGACAGTACAGTTACCCAATAAGAACACCTCTACTCTGTGCGTGACAAAGAATTTTATGTTCGTTTTTGGCCTCTAATATGAGACACACTAACACATGTGGGGAATGAAGTGGTTTTGGCGCTACACATTCCAGCTTCCAAAGGGACTTCACAGTTGAAAATATTCTTTCCACAACAATATTTGTGTATAGTACAGCAGGAGCAAAACTCACAAGCGTGTCTATATTTTTACACGAAGTACCTATACTTCTAAGTGTATTGAAGACATCGCACAGTCCCATCTGTTTCCAAATTAGCTTTTTCCAATTCCTCAAGTTTCTGGGATACAATGTTGTTCACGCATCCTATCTCGTCTGAAATGTTGCACATGAGTCGACTGCCTTAAGAATTATCAGAAAATTTAAAATTTCAGCCCAAGAAACAGTATTTTTTTTGTGTTATCCAATGAGATGATTTCAGAGGTTGAGGTGGAGAACTCTACTTTTCCAAACAAGTCACAAAAGTGTCTTAGAATTGGTAAAAGGCTCGTATTTTGACTGAGTGAAAGTACCTTCTTTTCCAAGTTAATTAAAATGGTATTATTTCTTGAAGCAAGCTGAAACCGTGGTTATTTCCAACTTTGGGATAGAATTTAAAAACATTTTCAATGGGCATTGTGTGAAATGAAGCCAAAGAAGTGACTGTCGGTTCTCGAAAATTTGTTTCAGCAACGTGGGACACCTATTCTGAGATAGAAAACAAGATTTCAAAGGTTCATACATGTCAATAACTTTCGTAACTCCTGGCAACAATGACAACCATCTAGTTTTAATACTACCCAGAACTTTCCCGTATCCAGTATCAACGAAATCACAGAATGATTTTAGTTGCTACACACGTTTGAGGGTAAATGTGTGTCGTGCTCAGTGTAACTTGTTTCAAGTTAGAGTAAGTAGTACGTGAGCCCAGGCACCGATGACCTCAGCATTGATATCCCTGTAACCTTCTTTAACGAAAACTTGTCACACTCGTCCGTCATTTCTGGAGTAGCAAATGATCGATACGAATCGCGAAGCTCGCACGTAAGTCACTGGCACTGAGCACGACGACGGAAGATGTTGTGTTCACACCTCTCCTCATCCCGTGACCAAAATGCGGCGTCTTTGTTCCATCTTTGCGTTCACCAAAAGCGGTACTGGGAAATCGGTTTACAAAATCCGGTTTTTGGGGCGCCAGGCGACGGGGGTGTGTGTTGCCAGCAGAATAGCGCGGTTCGAGATGACTGACTGTGACGTGGATGGGACGCAGCCGGTCCGGCAGTGCCGACACAGACGTAGACGCCCTGCTGCAGCCGTTCCCTCGCCTGCCGCGCGAGCTGGCAACGCCGCCCCGTGACGTCAGCGCTGGGTGGGGCAGCCTGCTGTCTGTGCGGCCCAGTTGTGACGCAGCAGCCTGGAGGGAAGCAGCGTGCCACGTTGTCCTGCCTGCCCAGACAGAGCTCGTGTATCTTGTGTCTCCACGGGAATACCTCAGAAAGGTAAGGCAGGAATTTATGGGAGCGGCGGATGTTCTGCACGCTTTTGTGTGGTTTTTGTCGCGTAACTCACTTACTGCTCTTGTCTAACACTTTGTCATACTTTGAAAAATTACGACCGCTACGAACAAAGGGGGTGGCTAACAGTGTGTTAAATTACCGTTTTGAGTGTTCAGTGATTTATTGGTCGTTACTTATGGCCTTGCTCCAGTCCATGAAAACTTGAGCGAGAAGAACGTGGAACGAATGGAAAATAACCCCACATTCAGTCGGGTAGTGTGTCGATGTCCCAGTGTAGATTTTCACAGAATTCACGTAGAACAGGCATTTAAAATGAAAACCTCGCGTTTTTGATTATGTTCGTAGGACGCAAGTTTACGAAAACCATCAAACGCAGAACTTTGCAGTAAGCGAGTTTTAGTGCGACAAGGCGTGTAGCGGCTTGCAGGCGTGGCAGAAATTTATTTTTTAATGTTTCGCGTAATGTGGCGGAATTCAGACATCTGAAATGTTGTCAAGATGTACTCATTCAGAGGTATAATCTTAAATTGCGGTTGTCACACAGTAAGAGAAGTACCGAAGTTGGAAACATTGCGCGTCGCGAGGTAACGTGACTAAGGGCGCCGAAATACGCCGACGTTAGTCGGACAGTATTTCAGAATGAGGGCAGTTACCGACTTCCAAGAAACTGCACGCAAGACTACGAGAACTGGAGAGATTTTTCCGCTACCCCCCTACTCCGGCCACGTTGTCGCTGTTCATGGAGTCAACTTGGGCATCAGACGTATCGTTGTAGTCTGTCGGTACCTAGCTATTCGCGACGCAGTTTGCAGACAGTATCCCCACACCCTGTAGGGTATCTGCAACAATTACATCGTCGTACGGCCCACACTTCAGTAGACATGACGTGTCGAAAATTTAGACGCCCGATAAACGGGCTTTTCTTTAAAAAGCAGCGCAAATTAAGCAGACTGTGTTTACCCAGTATTTCAGAATGAGCACTTGCTTTCGAACACACATTAAGAACAATTTCAAACCGTTTCTAAACTTTATCTCGCTTACATGCTTAATGTCAGATGTTACACACGTAAACTCGTCTGCAAAGTAATGAGACGTAGGAAGCTGTTTCGTGCGTGGGCGTTGCGGATCCTGAAATCCGTTCGCGAATCACAACTCGTGGCGTGACGCCGACACGCTTGTGGCGATGAGACGCAGCACTCGCGTTCATTTCCGTATTTTCACAATGTTCTGGAATTAAGGTTATGGTCAACGAGCAATCTGTAGCGTTCCCCAACACCCTCATTACACAGAGGCGACCATTTGCGTAGTAGTTGGCAAATTCTTGAGAATTTATCGTAATGTTTGTGCTTCACGAAATAAACATTTCGTATTTTTTATCGCTCTGTCACGTCTCCTCGTTTGTGATTTGCTGATGAAATTTTTTTTAGCGCTCTGCAACGCTGCATCGCTTTGTTGGGCTGTTCTCGTGTTACTATTTGTCTGATGAGAGAGCCCGGTGTGTCGACAAAGCAACGCGTCAGCGACCTGTGAGACGCGCCGTGTTGTGTGCGGCCTGCGCTTCAGTCGTGTATTATGTGAGGGAGGAATGAATGTCGGTGATTCTGACGCCGTCACTTACCAGCTTCTTCATTTCACGTTCAAATTACACGATTAAAGTGCAGTGTAGATTTCTATGTGCAGGCACTAATGGCGAGAGAACCTAGATTTAATTTGTGCCATTTCCAGTGCAACAGTTGCGAGAATCGAGATAGATTTGTTGTTAATTTTCGTCAGAGGGCTGAATCACGTCAAAATTAAAACATTTGTGGGGGCATTTGCTAATTGTTTGACAGAAACCTACAGTAAACATTATTTCGTTTAGCCAGGTACTGTTACAGAAGCCTTACCCGTTATTGATTGTAAGTCACAGTTTCGGAATCGTGGGTGGCCACTGACGTCGCATTTACAGACACTTCGGCATGACAAAGTACTGAAGACGACCCGTCTTGAAGAGTTCAAAAATGCCATGTGTCAGTTAGACTGCACATCGTCGTAAAACGCAAATTTGAATACCAAAACCATAAAATTGACAATTTTATCTTCGGAAACAGGTAGATCAACACGACGACTGTCCAGTGTCCTCCCCTTATCCAATGGCAGCAAAGAACGCGTGTTGTCACGGAAAAGTGACTGTCGTCACACATGAGGGACAGGATGATTTGATAAAATTTGCGCGAATTTTGTGTGTGATAAGTAACCCGGAATCGGTGCTCTAAATGCCCTTCACTTTCGTGACGTGGAACTGTGTGTGGTGGTTTTCGTATTTATACTCGCCTATCACAAAATATACAACGCAATTGATGCACACCGTGTTAAAGACCTGTTCAAAATGTCTCGTGTGTAGCGAGATTAGTTGTGCTGAATTGTCGGAAACTGACGTTGACGGATGAACAGTAGCTGCAGTCAAAAGTTTCCTAAAAAGGCCGCCATTTAATCACGAATGTGTGGAATCCCCGTTTTGAGTCACACATCGACTGCCCATAATAAGGTAGCCACATCACTCGTGACTGACGAGTGTCTACAATGTTTCTGGGTGCTTTCAATTCATTAGGTGTTCTGTCCACCAGTAAAATATGTGATAGCTGCATAATACTTGACACTGTGGTGTCTCACATGATACTTGGGCCGGCAGTAAACGTGACTCAACGTGGAGACGGTGGCGAGGTGTCGCCCTGACACCTGGCTGAGGGTAGCCTGCGTGCAGGAGGAACCGTGCTCTACCACTGGCTGCTTGCAGTCTCAAGTTGAGCCACTCGCAGAGCTCCATCGTGGGCTGTGACTGCTGTATGGCAGCGAAACTCGGTATGCTAATGCGCCCTTGCGGAACCGATTTACACTGGAAAGAAATGTTCCCATATCTAATGCATTGGGAACGGAATGTGGACAGGAAGGGACAAACAAGTGAGAAAGGCGGAATGTCGATATTATTATCCGCCACTTGCAGAACTTGTTCAGTATGAGCACCGGAGACTTCCGTGAGGTGTTGCACAGTGACAGATTCGCACCTGCTAACCAACATTGGAATTGATTTCCTCCGGCGCAAACTGGTTTCGCGTTAACGCATTAGCACGTCTACAGTGTTTCGCTGCCATACGACAATCACAGACCACAGTGGACTTCGGTCAGTAGCTGCATTTTACTTATGAGCACCCGGTACTTCAGTGTCTCAGACGGAGAAAAAACGGTTCGCGAAAATTTCGCTGTCGCCTTGATGGCCCATGTGGTCATAAACGATTTAGTAGTTAATCAGTTAAAAAAAAATCTACAGTTTTCTCAGACTTCCGTCGTGTTTTTCACTTTTCTCAAAGCATCAAGGCTCTGCAAGTACCCGTATTTCCAGTACAGGCGGCTGCCTAAACTGGAGCAGCTCGCAGCTGCTGATAGCGGCCGTCCACATTGACCCGTGGCGTAATGGTGTGCTGCGTGACACACTCACGGATACAACAGAACGCGTGGCTGCTATATTATTTTTTGTAAAGTGTGTTGTGGAGAAGTGGTCCGTTGCTTAGCCAGAGTTCTGGTACAGGTTGTCAGGATACAGTATGGTTGTCACTCAGCGGAGCCAAAGAAATGAAATGTTACAGTAACAATTTTTGTGTGGCACGTATTTCACGCATGTTAGCTTTCGAAGAGTGTTCTATGTCCGTTTTGGTGATGCACAGTTGGAATCGGCAGGTTCAGTGCTGGGCACCGTTTGTTCCTAGTGTGAAGGCACGTATACCTGTGCAACTTTGCGTGTGCGAGAGACGCACGCAGCCTGTGCAGTAGAGGTGGCAAAAAATAACGTAACTGATAGAAATAACCGGTTACTGAGAAGTAACGGTTACTGCCATAACCGTTCCTCTGATTCTGGCAGTTATTTCAATAACTGTTTAGTGTCAACAGTGCCTCGCGCCATCTGTTGACCGAAGATCGTACTGCGCATTTGGAGGCGTTCTATAGACCATGGGAATAACTGTGAGACTGCGCGCCATCTGTTGATAAGAACTGTGTACTATTTCGTGGGCCTTCGTTACTTTTAGCATAAACAGTTAAATAAAGTTAATGTTCGAGCCGTGGCTGATAGGAGCTGCAGTACAGGCATTAACAAGTACGGTCGTTCCCTTAAGCCACCGCCTTACGTGTTAATTTAGCTTGGACGGATAGTACAAGGAAAGTTACTAAGGAATTCGAGCGACTATGGAAATAACTGTCAGAGCCGGTATTCTCCTCTGGCAGTTATCGTTATTGGCTCGTAGTTCTAGTTCTCTGGTAGTTATCGGGCTACCACCACAGATAACCTGGAAGCTGGTAACGGAATAACTGTGTGTCTAGACGTTCCTGACTCGGTGACTCCAGTTAAAGGTCGTAGTTCCAGGTGATATTTCCAGAGAGGATAGTAACTGGAGCGAACAAATATTTTCGTACTGCTACGGAAATAGCCGCTGGCCATCACGAATGACAAATAACATGTCAGAAAGTATAACATAATACAGTGGAATATAATAATTATCCTCATCATTTGTCAGGAGATTGTCAAAATACGTGAATATATCACAGTAACTGCTAATATTTACAGAATTGGTACACTGACAGAATAAAACACAGTTACGTACTTTTAATAAATTTATCGTACACAGAATACCCGATCTTGACTGTTGCAACCAAGTGCTGTCAAAACTGAAATATAGCAGAATTTTTACCTAAGCTGGTCTATCAGTCTCTGTTACGATATTCATCTACAGAGTAGGAGGGGTCACTGGAAGCGTCTGATTCCACCCGTCTGCTTCGACGTAAAGGTGTTATGGAGTGTGAATGTCATTACGGCACGGTGTTTATGAGTTGGTTTTTGTGTGTGTGTGTGTGGGGGGGGGGGGGGGGGTTGCAGTGCCGGAATTTGCTGGTGGTAATTAATTTTTTTTTTTTCTAGCTGTAATGTTTTGTGTATTTATGAAGTATTGAGTGTGATTTAATTTATGTAGGGATGATTGATTTGTGGACTTTTGGGATTGCGGTTTTATTTTTCGCAGTTGTAGGTGTTGGTTTTTTGGCATCAGTAGCTGTGGTGGACCTACATAGGGCACCAGATAATGACCGATTCCCATTCTCATAATTGTGTGTGTTGATGTTTTAGTATCGTCATCTGAGGTTGACCTATGTAGGTCAAGAGAAATGTCTGATTCCAATTTTCGTACTTTTAGTTGTGGGTATTGGTGTTTTGGTATGGTCACCTATAGTTGACCTATATTGTTCAAGGGAAGTGTCCGATTCCTGCAGATTTTTGTTGGTGTAGCAGAATGCTGTATTTTTTTCTTTTTGTTCTTCATTTTGTGTTTTGGGATCATGGTGTTTTTTTTACTAGCTTGTCCTCACCCTAAAACCCCCAACTTCCCGCAGTTGTCCCATTGGTTTGATTGTATTTTTGGTGGGAAATGTTATTGCATTATTTATATGTATCTTCGTGCTTGTTGCCATGTGTATGTAGTGACGTCATAGACACACTTAAAATACATTTCCGGCATATTGATGATGGGTGGAATCAGACACTTATGTATCAAATAGTCATTCAAACACTCTGTAAACCGTGCCTTATCTGAAACCAAGTTTTTAATGGTTGCTGACTTGCTGGCAGCTTATTGAAAATGCATGTTCCTGAATATTGGACCTCTTTTGGACCAAGGTAAGTAATTTTAGATCTTTATGTAGATTGCTGTTCAAAAATGGCTCTGAGCACTATGGGACTTCACTACTGAGGTCATCAGTCCCCTAGAACTTAGAACTACTTAAACCTAACTAACCTAAGGACATCACATACATCCATGCCCGAGGCAGGATTCGAACCTGCGACCGTAGCGGTCACGCGGTTCCAAACTGACGCGCTTAGAACCGCACGGCCACACCGGCCGGCGTAGATTGCTGTTCCCATTTCTAGTACTGATATTATGTATTAAGCTATTGGTTGGAAATACTTGTAACAAATTTCATTAAGGAATAAATATATTAGGAAGCAGTGGTTAGAATACAAAGTTCCTTGAACAGGTTCCTACATGATGTTCTTTGAATTGATACCACAAACGATTTTTATTACACGCTTTTACATGCGAAAAACTTTTGCTACGTTTGATGAGTTACCACAGAATATGTTCCCTTATGAAATAATAGAATGAAAAAATGTGGTATGCCCTTCCCAACTGAATTTCTTATCGAGTTGTAGTCCCAGAAATGTAACACTGTCAACCTTTTCGATCTGCATGTCTTCATATGTTATAAACATGCTGTCGCTGGAGAAATCGAGCAGTTTGCAAATATGACATAAAACTTGGATTAGCGTACTCACACTTTCCCCAATAGGACTAGCTTTTACAGCACAGGAGTAAACGAATCTGTGACATTACGTATATTTTTTGTTGTATTACAAGGCTTTATACTTTATTCTATTATGTGAGCAGCACAAGAAATTAAGCTTCGAATTTAACCTACAGTACTCAGTTTACATATTACTTCATACTTAAAAACGCACGTTGTTAACATTTTACTTAAACAGTGCTTTGGCGAAGTTCCGCGTACTTTCTGTCGCAGCTGCGAAGATAATATTTCTAATAGCGACCGATAACCTACAAACATATAATCTGAAACACTAATAATCGTTCTAACATCCACTAAAATGTACCCGGAGTTAATAAGCTGAGGTTATGACACGATTCATACGACATTCCTGCTATTTCACACTACTCGCAGTTATACTGATAACTAAACTGATGGATTCCAACTATGTCGTTATTTAACTGTCGGAGTTATCGGTATTCGCTAGCGAAAAATAACTTGGCAGTTCTTAATAACCGTTAACGATAACGGTTATCAAAGAATAACTGGAACTGTGATAACGGTTACTCCAGAATAACCGTTTGGCCCACCTCTACTGTGCAGTCTGTGCAGCCAGCCAGCCGCGCACGCCCCCGACACGTGAGCACGGCGCCCCGCGGCAGCCCCACTCTCCGGACGAGTACAGACCGCGCTCTCCCGCCCGCGGTGTTTTCTTGTCTGTTTTTTGTACTGCGTCTCACGGTTACTTTCCTGTGTTTCGCGCCCTTTCAAATTTTCGCAAGCCCATTGGCTGAGTGGTCTAAAAAGAAACAAAATGGCTCTGAAGATCATCGTGCATACATACCTGTGACGCGAGTTCTCGGTAACATCCATTATGGCCTCTACTTTGTGTAGTCAGTGATAGAGTGGCCTTCTGCTAATATTTCAAGTTCATTTGAGTCAGCCACAGTGCAATGAAACCCTATTTTAATCGCTAGATTTTCGAAAATAAATATTAAGAGAGACAGGGCTGTAGTTCAATCATAAACATTATGACTTAAATATAGGAGACAACCGCAATTACGACACACACAGTTTAATTCCACAAACCCGTGACCAGTTTCAGATTTTCAAACATCCATTGTTAAGTGCTTTTGCAAGCTGATCAGCACTTGGGTTAACCGCCTACGGCGAATCCAGCGATGCGAAATTTCGTCGTTTAGGTAGCGACAAACATCGATGCTCCCTGAAGGAATGAGTAGTCGAAACAACTGCAACATATCGAGATAAGATGTACCCGCCACAGTTGTCTCACAGTATTGAAACGGCCCATTCAGCTTCGCCTGTCATACTGCACAGGAAACATTAACCCTCGGTGAATCGCGTTCATGGGCCGAAATTTGGTGAGGATCTTCAGTACGGCACACTCTCACATTCCGGAGACCAACTTTTTCAGAAAAGTGTTAGTTGCTTTGTCGCTGAATATCAGCGTGGGGGCGAAATGTCCATCCGCAATTGATCCCTGCAATGTGGCGCAAATGTGGAGGCGCCGGCCGTAACAGTCCGCTTTTAATTGTTGTAAGGGATCCAGACGGTACGGTTTGAAGTGTAACCGCCGACGCACTGTCTTCCACACACTTTGCTGCGGTGTTCAGAGTTCGTGGCTTCTGCGTGCTGTTGACTTGTGTGGACTGCGTACAGAAATCTCGTTTAGCCCCCCCCCCCCCCCCCTTACACGGTTTTTTGCAGCTGCCACATTTGGTCAAATACCTCGCATGTTCCAACACATGGAAAGTCTTGCCGTGTCGGCATTTTGGCAAGGCGCTGAATTCGTAATGGCATACAATCATATTCGTACATCTAATACTTCGGAAAAATGTGAATTCTGGAAACGAGTGAATCGTTGATGGTAGCCCTCTGTCTCGCCTTTTACGCGTCGTCTTCAGTTTCTACACCAGTACGGTGCTGAGCAGCCCAACCCGTGATCTCGATCCCCTTGCTCATTTTACACAAGGCCAAGAAGTCTTTAAATTCTTAGTCAGTCTGGTTGACAACATTGCATTTACGAATTATTTCAATAACGTACGTAATATCTGTACACGTAACGTGCCTGCATTTACGAATTATTTCAATAACGTACGTAATATCTGTACACGTAACGTGCCTGCATTTACGAATTATTTCAATAACGTACGTAATATCTGTACACGTAACGTGCCTACAGGAACACCCGCGAAATGTTAACCATCAAAGTACTTCTGTGCCCTTACAATTAATCACTGCTGCGCCTAATACAGGGCGTTTCAAAAAGAAAGAGCAGATTTCAAACATTTATTTCTCAAAAACTACAAATGATAGAAACACAATTCCAACGGTCCTTCACTCAATATGAGTACCAAATGTTACACAACAAATATCAAAACTGTACCTCAATATGAGCACCATTTGTTACACGACAAATATCAAACCGGTATCTCATTTCTTGCCACACACGACGCAACTGGTCTTTAGTTACCGAATTCACGGCCGCAACAATTCGATGTCGTACCTCTTGAAGAGTAGCGGGCATAGGTGGGACATAAACACAGTCCTTTATGTACCCCCACAAATAAAAATCGCAGGGAGTAAGGTCTGGTGACCTGGGAGGGCCACAGACGATGACATTGATCTTGTGCTCCTGCTCTTCCAATCCACCGTCCTGGAATGGTGTTATTTAGGTACCGTCGTACAGGTTCAGAGAAGTGTGGTGGGGCGCCATCTTGCATGAAGATGAAGTGATTTGAATCTTCCTGAAGTTGAGGAAATAGCCAGTTTTCTAACATGTCCAGGTAAATGGTTCCTGTGATAGTTTTCTCCATGAAAAAGAAAGGTCCATAAACTTTGTTTACCGAAATTGCACAAAAGACGTTAACCTTTGGTGAGTCTCTTTCATGTTGAATAACGTCCCTCGGAGTTTCACTCGCCCAAATTCGTACGTTATGCCGATTAACTTTACCAGAAATGTAGAACGTTGATTCATCTGAAAAAATTAATCGGTTCGGCAAAATTGTCCTCTTCCATGTCCTGTAGAATTGCAGTTGAAAATTCGAACCTTTTGTTGTGGTCGTCAGGACGCAATGCTTGCAATAACTGCAGTTTGTACGGCTTCATGTGCAGACGGCCTACTCAGAACGCGCCATAACCGTTGTTTTAGACATGTTTAGTTCGTGACTTGCCCGTGCCGTGGATTTTCTAGGGCTCCTTTCGTAAGCTGCACGGACACGCTCGACATTTTCATCCGATGTGCGTGGACGACCCGTGCTTTTTCGCTTGCAGATGCAACCATCTTCTACGAATCTGTGATGCCACTCATAAATTTGCTTATGACGAGGCGGCTGTTTGTTGAATTGACGGCGGAATGCACGTTGCACACCAACAATGGACTCTAACTTTGCAAATTGCAGCACACAAAATGATCGTTCCTGTGGTGTCGTCGCCATTTTCCTACAAACAAACGCCAGCGCCACTGCGGATTTGCATGGAACTTCTGCGCGGACCATTGAAAAACTTTGAACCTTTCTCTGACAAGAAACGTTTGAATTGTGTTTCTATCATTTGTAGTTTTTGAGAAATAAATGTTTGAAATCTGCTCTTTCTTTTTGAAACGCCCTGTATTTAATTCACAGAATCTGGTACTTTCTGAAGGCGCTTGGTTACACTTCACGTGCTGACTTTAATCCCAGTACATACACTGTGTACCTTAGTGTCGGGAATCTTTCCGTAAGCAATGATGAGTATATGCCTACTTCTATTGCACCCATATTACTCCTCTCTGGTACACAATTTAATTATGTACGTACATGTAACCGATGCAGTTCCGCGTGTAACTGACGTATACAAAGACGCAGGTATCGTTAATACGTCGAGTGTAAGTGTTTGAATTCTAAAATTGGATGTAGAAGTTCGTTATGTGGAGAGCCGAGTACGAAAAACACTGCATCAATGGCTTTATTCTTCTTTCAAAATAATAATGAGAAATTTATACACAAGTGCTTTCTAACGACTAAATACCTAGTGTATGGTGAGCTGTCAGTGTTGCTGTTCATTAACTTGTAATTCACGCCCTACCTACCCTTAGTTCACTTACAGTATCACTGAATAGTCGTTCCTTTCCGTAGGTAAAACTGCGATTACCAGTTACGAAATGCCACAGTAGGTGAAGTAACGTCCTCTATAAAGCACTGCAGGACCTTTGCTTGTCTCTGAGTTGCACAGCTGATACAATGAATTTTCGTTACCACTCACGAATAATTCCGTCTCTTTTTTTGTTTACGATTAAAATGCTTAATACTTGGGCAAATCTGCTGATAGCAAATATCGCTCTCCTTACTGTTTATCAAAATATGTCCCCGACCTTCCATGCCTTCTTTCTTTCGTCGTGTAAATTGTGCCAACTCGAAGGAAACAAGACGACCGGCAAGTCAGGGATTTTTGTCTCCTTATATATGAGTTTCAAACAGCTGTTTCTCTTTCTTTTTCTCTTACAGAAATTAGTATTGCGTATTTCTTTATACTTACCGCGTGTACAAATTATTTCCTCTTTTTTACTTATTTACATAACAATATGCAAATAATCGTTACCACCTAGATGGACGTAAACATGAAAATTATATCTATGGACGGTTAGTCTCTAAATTGGCTAAAAGAGAATTAATACCATTTTTGTAGCCTCTTTTATGTAGGCGCTTCAAAAACATATTCATTACATGATGAACGGTGCAGTTTTTTATAAACTCACGCAAAGATTTATTAACGTGACTTGACTCGACCGAAATATTTCACAGGACTAAAGAAAACGATGGCGTCAACTCGTGACAGTTTTTGTGTAGTGGTCCACAGTGCGTACCTTACTGTAGTTAGTTTCTTATTGTGCTTAGTTTGAAGCGTCAGAAATTAAACTTGGTATTTGAACCTAAAGTAAGTGCAGCTAGCGGGGATGACGTCATACAGCGGTATTCTGCGCGGTTATATTGTAAGAATTCGTACCTGTAACTACGAGATTTCGAGGGATTTTTTCCTTGCTCTTTGTTCAATACAAAGCCACAAAATGTCACCAGTGCTCCGGTAGTATATAACCGAATACGGCGACCGGTCAGTCTCTTCTGCATCAACGAATCAGAGCGCAGACAACAGCAACTTACTGGGAACTGTTGAAAGTGACCAGCCCAAATATATAAGGGTTACTGCAAAAAACAGCCGCCACAGAATAAGTTCCGGCCAGCGTACTCGGCGCAGCACAAGGGAACAGACAGGAAAAATTTAGGTTCCTCTTCCGCCCACGAATGGCGCGTGGGTGGCGTGATCCTCGGTAAGGCGTCTTTATTGGCCGCAGTTTCTCGATTTTTCTCGTCATCGTCGTCGTCATTTCGCTGCAAGCCTGGAAGCTTAGAGGAGACGCGGTGGCACGGCGGAACAGCGGTTTGTGGGCAGGAATCGGGCGTCCGCGCAGTGCAGATAACTGCGGGTCGCCTGTCCAGGGTCAGCGGGTGACGTCACGCGGCTATGCTGGTGGAGACCGGCTGCTGCGAGCACACCGGTGTGTGGGGGGGGCAGCAGCGAGACTGACGTCACGGCGCAGCGAAGAACGGCTTCGGTGAACAAAGTACCCACCACGACATTCCGCAAAGTCGTCTCAGGTTTGGATCTGTAGGTGGTTACTTAGTTTCACTACATGCCCCATCACGATATTAATTCTGTGGTGCTTATGTTTAGATTTGATTGATACACGAGAAGTGTGTTGGAAAAGAGCACTGTAACGTATTACGGTTATGCACATGACGATATACAGTTACATTCATGACGGTGCATTTTGTGTGCTTCATATCGTTTGAAAGCGATGTTTCACGCTGAGCCGGAAAACATTGGCGCGTAAAAAATGTGTACGCCACAGGAAGTTTTCAGGCAGAAGTACGTTTCCTTCAGCTTGGCCGATCTGCTCGGCGGTGGAGATGACCCGAAGTTACGGGGGCGACGCAAACACCGAGAGAAGGTAATCAGCGACTCGGCCTGGAATCGAACCTGGGACGCTAACCACGGACTGCGGACACTGCTGCACTGACCGTGAACACGACTGGGTCTGGGATACGCTGTGTAGGGCTCACCACCTCTCTTTCCTGCTAGTAGTCAGTGTTTCGAAATTCTTCCGTTCGTTACCGCCTCAACAACGTCGCGTTTTGTCTCTGGAGTGGAGGGGGGGGGGGGGCGCCAAGGGGGGGGGATGTGAAGATGTTCTACAAAACAAAAATCTACTCGCATTTTGACCTAGAACATGCGAATTTCTTCTCAGATGGGTCTCTGATAAGAGCCGTGCTGTCCGTTCAACGGAAAGAAAGATTGTGTTTTGCGGCATGGAATATCCGCTGACAAACTTCGGGGTCACGTTATTATGTTTACACTTGTTAATAAATGAAATGGCCACGCTAGTACTCGCAATTATATAGGAAAATTATATTACAAATCGCCTACTTTCAAAAAGAAATTCATAGCTCAGATCCTCAATAACAGAATTGTGGTTGTGGAATTGCATACAAAGAGAGATTAATTAAACGAGAAAGCTTATTTGTTGTATCTTGAAATATTGATGCACTATTCGAAGTCTTCCGATTATCAAATAGATGATTTTTGGGCACAGGCCACTGATGTCATTGCCAAACAGAAAGAAGAAACACGCTGCAAGGCATGCGAAAAAACTGTCAAATTTGTCCAAGGGTGTTATCAGAGGTAACCAAGAAGGATGTTCCAATAATACAGGTTTCACACCCACGTTCTGTGAACGTGTTATTAATAAAACTTCTATAATGTTTTCAACAGCTAATACGCAGTTACTGTCCAAAGCGCTGAAATTCAATATCGCACCTGCGATTAAAGAACCACACGTGGTAGACAACTTCATAGTAGGCCTTAAATTAGGTTTGGAGTGTACCAAAACGCCAAAGAATGTTCAAACGCGGTTTGGCTAATCCTGTAAAATCTTAGAAAATGATCTGTCGCTCAATCAATGCATTACGTTATAGAACCGTGAAAAGTATTAATCGTAAACTGGAGAATAATAGCGCCCTAATTACGAAAGCCGATAACGGGAACTCGTTAATTATAGCTTCCAAAGCGGAATACATAGATAAAACAGCCATTTTTTCGATCAAAATGGCATTACTTCCATCGAATCAGATCCTACTCAAGCGTTACATAAAGAGATAAGAACAGGTTTGCAGAACACTAATAAATTAATAGGAGTGTTTCTAAAGAAATGACTCCTGAATATGAACCCGAAGCCTCCCAGACTAACGAGACAATTCAAAGTTCACAAAAACTTCCATGCGATACGTCCGATCGTGGACAGTACAAATAGTACGTACCACAAGCTGGCTATCTGTTTACATTACAAAATTAAGGACAACTTCGCTCTCCAGAAAAATTACTTCCAGAAACTCTGTCGAATGGTAAATGAACTGAATAACGTAATCTGCCATGCCACATCCGAGCTGGCTCCCTTTGAGGTTTCCAGCCTCGGTACCAACGTACCTGTAGATCGGACTTATACTTCCATAAGAAATTGTCAGATATTGAAATTGATGTGCTCATGAACCTCCCGCGCCTTGTTTTGAAATACAATTACTTTTCTTTTAATGACAAAATATACTCACAACTGTACGGGTTAGCATTGGGTAGCCCTCTAGCAGGGATTCTTTCCGATATATTCATGGATACGATAGAATCTCAATTTTTTGTTAGTAATATATAGATGGCGGAGAAAATAAAGTTGTATGCCGAGATACATGGATGATATTCTCTTGGTAATTGACTCATCCCAAGAAGACATAGCTCAGATACTTGTACTGTTCAACGATCTCCACGAGAAAATTTTTACTCTTGAAAACGAGTCACCCAGTATGACGTTGTAGATCTTAAGTTATCTATAGTCGATGATCACATAGAATGTGACATCTTCATCTCCAGGAAGCATAAGTTTTCTGAGAATGTCATACCTGCCGATTCTGCACACCCGCTGGCGCATAAAATGGCACTTTCTCGTTCTAGTATACATAGAGCGATATCCATTCCCCTATCCGCAGAAGCCTTGGAACACGAACTGGCAACCCTTGAAACAACAGCCCGAAATAACGGTTACGAGCTTGAAATGAAGAGACGGCTCTAAGACAGGAAAGTAGATAATAATGGGACTAAAAGTTCCACGTTAGGTTATCGTGCTGGAAGTCAGTCCCTTCATAGGTAAAGTTTCATATTAATTAGGGCGTCTTCTAAAGAACCCGGGGTTCCAGACAATTTTGCCTACTAATAGTAGGCTGCAGAAGAACCTGATTCACACTTTGAAAAAGCCTAAATTGTCATTATCCGGAGTTTACAAGATTGCATGTGACAATTGTCCGAAATTTTACATCGGCCAAACAGGAAGAGCCTTAATAACGAGATGTAAGGAAGGAGCCTATCCCTACTTAAATTGCGGATGGCAAGCGTGGTTCGACATTCGCCGAACACTTGGTGCAAACGGCTCACGCAGTCAACCCTCCGAATAATACTCAGCTCTTGCATTGCGAAGTTCACGTACTACATGACAAAAAATAACCTTCTTAACGACCAGCTGCAGGTGCGAAGCAAAAACTTTTTTGAAGATGTTCAACCTGTGATGTTACAAAATAGAAGTGATGTTGTTATTCAATGGAAAGTTGGAAATTGAGATTTAACTTACTGTTTTATCAATCACAATTGGCGTAATAATCATGGATTGACCATTGTCATAAAATATTGCATTATGAGATGTGAATAGTTTTTACTTGCAGTTTCGCGTGGCTTGAAGCAGTCACAACTAGCGTGCTATTGATTAAGAAATTGCGTTATCGTCTTTCTAATTACTTCATGATAGTAGATACGATCATACCCGGTTGTGAAGTTATTGTTATGACAAAACAATTTCCTAAGGGACCAGAAAGTTCTTAAGGGCGCAAAAACAACTGTAACATCACACAAAAGGGAAATTCAATATTAAAGCTGATGCAAGAAGACGATAAAACAGTTTTCTTTTTATCAATGTAACACGCACATTGGACTGCTGATCTTGGTGTCTGTAATATTAGCAAAATGCATAATTAAAATGAAAATAATACTGAGGAGATAATAGAAATGAGCACTGCTAAATGATTCAGTATTACCAGAACAAATATTTATTATAACTAAAACATATATCGTACCTTAAGCTTAATACAACAATGACGGTTGATTTTTATGTCCATATCATGTCCATTGAGCGCTCTTTTATATAGCCATTGTCCTTTTGAGTCACCCGTGCGTCGTCACGATAAGTTTTAACAGTTCTTCTTACACTTCACTCAAACTTAGACATAACACGTTTATATACATTTAGTAAAAATTAGATCAGACTACCACAAATCTGCGTCCGTCTTACTCGAGAAAAACAGTAAAAGTCTTTTGCGCTCAAGGCTTCATTTGTTCTCCAGCGATCAAATAGTGAAGGATCGCATATCTATCCGTACTTTTCTGTTTATATTGCCGCCCAAAGACGACGAATTACATTATTTAGAAAATTCCACCGTCGCCATGCGACGCCTCATTATACATTAATCATTATTTATAAACAAGTATTTGCCTTCTGGCTGAAAGTGTTAACTACACGTATTTGCTGTTTTAATGAAGTAAAAAAATAGCGAATATCACAAACCGTTATTCCATCCGCCATAATCGTAGGGAGTAATCAACATGTTTTAGCACTCCCGTTTCGCCCAATAGCTGGGATCATCCGGTATTTCAAACACGTAGTTATCCCCAAGCGGTCAAGTTCGATGTTTAGCTCAAATATGCTAGGTTGGCTTAAAATAGTAAACGCATTGGTCCCTTCACTTTTGACGTCCAACAAATTATTACAAATGTTAAGACAGTCGCTTTGTCTGTGCTCCTTACTGGACAACGTGTACGTCAATTTCGTTAGCCGCACCTAGTTGTTCATATAATTTTAAGTTCAGGAGTACACGTTGGTACGAGTGTCAACACACACTGTCGCGCATGCGCTCTCGAGGCTGTGGACAGTACCAGTACAACGTCCGTTGCTGCCGTACAGCGGTCGCGGAGTGGGGCCGTGGCTGTTTCCCGGGTAAGTTATTACAATGTGGCGACGTATTTCTCTATTATAGTTTTTAGTTTCTGACGTTGCCCTGTATGGACAAATCGTAGTTCCTTTTATTCTGAAGAAGGTTGGGTTGTCCCAACTGAAACCTAGGTAAATCTACGTAAACATTGCAACTGAGGCTGTTGTTAATTTCAAATTAATATTTATACAGCTTCTGACAGGGCCGCGAAATGTTGAAAATGTTATAATAACGTCATCTCCTGTTCATTACTGCTGATACATAAGCAGCTTATTTTCTGGAGTTGGGCTTTAAGAGCGTCGTTGGTGGCTGCTCCACACGCCGTGCTGGGCGGCGTGAGACACACACAGATTGTCCCTACAGCTGAAAGCAGCGTCGTGCCGTATTCGCGGTGCGCACTAAAGGCTGCCGACACAGACTGCCGCATATCGGCGGCCATATTTGTCTGCACGGCATGCAGCCCGTCTTGTTCTCTGGAGTGCGTTAGCTTTTTCACAAAAACGTGATACCTGGTTTTGGTAGTTACATTCGGACATCAGTTTGAAGAGGTACGGGCACAGACAAATTTCGAAATCACCGATACCGGCTGTGTTTTACACATAAGGACGACGTCGTTTTGAGATCTCGTGATACTAGAAGACAGGAATGTGCAGTTACCTGCTGAGCTCGGAATAGAAATGAAAGAAAACTACAGGTTCCCCTAGAAGCGTCCTTTCGTGCAAGAAATACAACTGCGTCTTTGCAAAACAAAACGTAAGCTAATCCTACCGCTTATGAAGAAGAGAGCATACTTTTAAAGTGGGCCAAGCCATAGCTCCAGTCTCGTATTTACGCCGTGACAACAGTATTGTGGGAAATCGTAACCCATTAGTCTCCGTCAATGCACGATAATTCCAATTGCATATTCCAGTGTACTCAACGAGATTCTAAATCGAAATACAGTGATACGTAGTTCTGAAATAAATTCAACTCCATGTTTGCAGTGTACGTGTTAATTCCATCTCCGGATCACACTTCAGCGCCCTTGAGAGATGCAGACACACTCTTCTCACGATTACAGCTGTGGTAAACATTACCAAATGGTTTCGCGTTTTACGAACCCGGATTGACGTGAGCTGTGGAAGTTTGTGCGGCATTCGGGTTAGAGTTCAGAACCGGCCCAAATTTTCGTGTTTCGCAAACAGCGGCCGTGTGTCCGGCTTCGCGAAATTTGAATACATTACCCAATAAATGTAAAACTGTTTCCCATCTACACGAACCTACCGTTATATATAGGGATATGTTTGTCAAGCCCTAACAACTTGTATATCGGAAAAAAAATCAGAATAAATGGCGATTTCGTAAGTTTTTCGTTACTGTCAGATGTTACGCTTGCACATGTTCTGTATAAAGGAGATAACCTAAAGTGAATCGTTACCACTGCCTGGTTGCTTGTACTGTTGTAAAACTTGCTGATACTTTAGTTTTGTGAAGCACGATGGATGAAGCTTGCGTATCTACACATGTTGAAATTTGTGCCGTAAGGCGTGGGCGGATACCTCAGCTGGCAATAGTGAAGCTTCCACGTTGGCAACCTCATGTGGGGCGTAAACGTCGCAACAGCCAGAATACGCGGGTGTGGTTGACGCGTCGCTGATAGGCGCGGAGGCAAATACTCCGGCTGAAAGGCTGAAACACTGAGGAGACACACAGCCACTGCGAGAGAGAGAGAGAGAGAGAGAGAGAGAGAGAGCGGTCTGCCACCGGGGAGCGGCCAGCCCAGGCTCCACAGAGGCCGGGACTTCCCCGGGCAGCTGGCGCAGTGCGGCCACACCCGCGGAAAAAAAGTACCTGTTGCTGTGTGGGAGAGGAGTGTGCGGCAGCGAGGCTGACGTGGCGACGGAGCGCAGAATGGCCTTCCTGCCCCAAGTACCCTCCGCCACACACCGTAAAGTGGCCGGAGGTAGCTGTTCTTTTTATTTTTGGATCGCACTCCAGCTCAGGACTCATTTTGTACTGCTAGATGTAGAATGTCGTATCAGAATCAAAGTTCATCGACGAAGTATGTTCGTCATAAACGATAGTGAAATTTAGATATAGCTCTGTCATTGCTTAAAAGAGCTATTTTTGTTTCAATTAAATCTTAAGGTAGCTTTAGTAGCTTGCTAACTGTTGACTTTGCTTTAAAGTGACTTCACATTTTTTTCAGTAATTACAAAAATGGTTCAAATGGCTCTGAGCACTATGGGTCTTAACTTCTGAGGTCGTCAGTCCCCTAGAACTTAGAACTACTTAAACCTAACTAACCTAGGGACATCACGCACATCCATGCCTGAGGCGGGATTCGAACCTGCGACCGTAGTGGTGGCGCGGTTCCAGGCTGTAGCGCCTATAACCGCTTGGCAACCAGGGCCGGCTATTTCCTATTGTACTTCGACGAAACGTGAATAATTCATAGTCATACCAACAGTGTTTGTCGGTATTTTGCGTGATACTTTAAAGTCCTCCAGGAATTATGTTGAATGACGAGCTGCGTTAGCGTAATGGTGAAGGTGCTTGGCTGCTAAGCAAAAGGTTCTGAGTTCAAACCTTGTGCGGTGTTTAATGTTTTCTTTATTTAAAAACAATATCGAAGTGTCTTCATGAATTTCATTCGTTGAATGTAATTATCTGAAATTTCTAGTGGCAACTAAAATCGACCATATGGAAAGTATACGCTATGGACTTTTACCTCTGCAAACTCTTCAAAATTTCGTGCAATGGTTTACTACACTTAATGCTGCACAATAACTGCGTTGAACATCGAAACAAAATTAAGTCATTTATGGGGGGGAAAGTATCAGATGTGTTAAAATCAAATTTTTGGGCCAGATAGTTTATGTGAAATCGAATAAGTTTGTCGAAGCAGTGGGAACACCATGTGTCTGCACAGGCGAGCAGTGCAGTGATGACAAAATCGCGCACAGCGCGGAATGCGGGCAGCACGTCTCTGTAGCAGCCTTGGTGGCTTTACTTCGTGAACTGCGCGCTCCCCCCTAAACGTAAGTTTGCGAACTATACTGTACTATGGCGCTGCTTCTCTTGGTGCGTGCAACTGGCAAAGCACCAATCTTCCGCGTCTGGGCGGGCATGCGCGAGCCGCCAAGATAAAAGAATTGAACTACACCACAAATCGACACAATGAGGTTCTTGGTAAGCTATTGAGCTCTCTGGTCGCCAATTACTTGTTTAATGAGACACTCTTTCAGAATTCTTTCAGAGTAGCTGTTCCAAAAATGAATGCTAAAATTATAGTGTGTTTTGGCAAGAAGTACACTTAAACCGGTCAACAAGAGAAATGTGACTGTTACTCACAAATAGTGATGCTTCATCGAATGAGAAAAGATTAACAATTCACACAAAAATAAACCGCCAATGCTGTTGGAATTGTGATTGAATCCCATAACCCATCGTATTTTTAACACTGAGCGACTGGAATGGAAACTTAACAAAGAATTTTATTCCTTTCCTTCATCTGAGGAGTATTAAAATAATGACGAGCGTAGCCGTCGGGCAATACGAGACGCACACGCCGTATACTGGTTACTGACTTACGGCTTGCAAACGGACAAAATGCGATTCGCGAATAAAACGGTTGTTGCTGAGAAAAGTAAACAGTTGATAGGCGACACAACACATTGCTCAGTGAGCTGAGAATAATGCGCGCGACAGGAATACGGTAGCTGGCCGTGTGTGCCTTGCGAGAGGAAGAGATCACGTCGTTCGAAAGACATCGCCATGTAATTAGATCTGCCTTCATTGGCAATACAGGTCAACAAGTTAAATACATCAAATCACCACAGACTTCCACGATACTCGTACTTTCGAAAACATACCGACCACTACTTCATTTGTGTAGCCTGTTGTATAATTAGTTTATTAATGCTGATTGTGTGTGCGTGTGTGTGTGTGTGAGTATTGTCGTAATGCATGCGATCTAATGCGTAGGATTTGTGTCTAAGAATGTAGTCGCTGTCATGTTGACGCCAGCTACACTCAGCTGTGTAATGTCCCTGAGCTGTCGAAGTCATTCCTAAAGCTGAAGACAGCGTCGCGTTTTATTTCGAGGCTCGTCTAAATGCGCTCGGACCTGCAGCCACAGAACATCGCGTATCCAGTGACATACGTACTGTTCTGTGAAGTGAGTAAGCTTTATTTTGCAGTTGTTGCCGGTAGTAATACCTTGAATTCAGTATAAAGTGCGGCAAAGTAGAGACTAGTATTACAATTAAATAGCCGCCCAGAACAAGATTGTAACAGACAAAACTAATTTCCTTTTTCAGGAAGAAGGAAACATTCTGTTGCACACAGGTTTATACTGCGAAAGACAAAGTTACAATGAAACAAGTGTACTGACCTCGTTATTTGACTAACAAGCACTTGTAAGGGTCACATGTAGATTAAAAAAAGTACTTGAGAAATAATCTTGCTCTACATACCTCATCTGGTGACTTTGCCACTATTAACACCCCTTCTTTGATACTTCTGTACACTGCTGGCCATTAAAATTGCTACACCACGAAGATGACGTGCTACAGACGCGAAATTTAACAGACAGGAAGAAGATGCTGTAATATGCAAATTATAAGCTTTCCAGAGCATTCACACAAGGTTGGTGCCGATGGCGACACCTACAACGTGCTGACATGAGGAAAGTTTCCAACCGATTTCTCATCCACAAACAGCAGTTGACCGGCGTTGCCTGGCGAAACGTTGTTGTGATGCCTCATGTAAGGAGGAGAAATGCGTAACATCACGTTTCCGACTTTGATAAAGGTCGGATTGTAGCCTATCGCGATTGCGGTTTATCGTATCGCGACATTGTTGCTCGCGTTGGTAGAGATCCAATGACTGTTAGCAGAAAATGGAATCGGTGGGTTCAGGAGGGTAATACAGAACGCCGTGCTGGCTCCAAACGGCCTCGTATCACTAGCAGTCGAGGTGACAGCCATCTTATCCGCACGGCTGTAACGGGTCGTGCAGCCACGTCTCGATCCCTCAGTCAACAGATGGGGACGTCTGCAAGACAACGACCACCTGCACGAACAGTACGACGTTTGCAGCAGCATGGATTATCAGCTCGGAGATCGTGGCTGCGGTTACCTTTGACGCTGCATCCACAGAGAGGAGCGCCTGCGATGGTGTACTCAACGACGAACCTGGGTGCACGAATGGCAAAACGTCATTTTTCGGATGAATCCAGGTTCTGTTTCGGCATCACGATGGTCGCATCCATGTTTGCCGACATCGCGGTGAACGCACATTGGAAGCGTGTATTGGTCATCGCCGTACTGTCGTATCACCCGGCGTGATGGTATGGGGTGCCATTTGTTACACGTCTCGGTCACCTCGTGTTCGCATTGACGGCACCTTGAATAGTGGACGTTACATTTCAGATGTGTTATGACCAGTGGCTCTACCCTTCATTCGATCCACGCGAAACCCTACATTTCAGCAGGATACTGCACGACCCCATGTTACAGGTCCTGTACGGGCCTTTCTGGATACAGAAAATGTTCACTGCTGCCCTGGCCAGCACATTCTCCAGATATCTCACCAACTGAAAACGTCTGGTCATTGGTGGCCGAGCAACTGGCCTGTTACAATACGCCAGTCACTACTCTCGATGAACTGTGGTATCGTGTTGAAGCTGCATGGGCAGTTGTACCTGTACACACCATCCAAGCTCTGTTTGACTCAATGCCCAGGCGTATCAAGGCCCTTATTACGGCCACAGGCGGTTGTTCTGGGTACTGATTCCTCAGGAAAACATAAGCACATGTCAGTTCTAGTATAATATATTTGTCCAATGAATACCCGTTTATCATCTGCATTTCTTCTTTGTGTAGGAATTTTAATGGCCAGTAGTGTATTGTTTTCCAGCAGCCGTGAGTCGTTTACACTTCACGTAACGCCACCCACTGACACGTTGTTTACACAGTTTGCCTCTGTTCGTGTGTTCCTGACAGTGATCTTTGTAATTCCTCGATGTTGAACTTTCTGCTGTTACATCGTGCCAGCCGCAGGTGCTCGTATTTCGTTTCTTGTCAAACTGCAACATGGCTGCTAGGAAATGTCACTAGAACACGAAAAGAAAATACTTCCGGAGTTCGCTCCCACATCTGGCTATTACATCACATGTTGACATCAAGTTCAAAACAAGAAATGGGTCCGCAATTCTTTATCACCTTCAGACCGATGGAAATATGTTTGCCAAACTACAACATGGCGGACGATGCAAAGCACATGAATCGGCAGACACGCTACAGTTCCATACTCAAGAGACCAGACCTCTACAGTCATGTTGTATAGAGGTGACCGGTTTTTGAGCACTGACCGTAATAAGTGTACCGGTACTTGCTGTGTCCGCCATCTTGCGTATTGATACACCCTCGTTCTGTGCAACGCAAACTTGGTAATCTGGCGCCAACAAAAGAATTGGTAGACAGTTCCAGTATCCCTACCTTGCGCCAGTTACTGTTAATAACCTTTTTCCATGCAAAACCCAACTTCTGTAAAAATGAGGGTTGCAACCTTGTTCTGGGCGACTATTCTATGTGCTCAGTTTAATCTCAGAACGAACGATTGTGCTCGTTGTTTTGGTGATACCACAAGGCAGGGACATGCGGCTTTGACTTTTATACAGGTCATGTAGGTAGGATAGATTCAGCTTGCTATTAAGTGGCAGAACAGAAACGAGAGAGAATTACGGGTTCCCTCAGAAATGCTTTTTTACGAAACAGATGTTATTGTACGTTAAGAAGCCGAACTATGACAGTGTTGACGATGAAATAGGTAACAGTTTGGAGTACGTGCTGACTGAGTAAAATACCCTCGTATTTCTGGTCCATCCGTGCCCCAGAATGCAGCCGATGTAATACTGCAATAATTATCAATGGAGGGGGAACCCTGTCGGTTTCGGATAGTATCAAAGCGGGCTTTGGTGCCAACTAAAATACTGATCTCGACAAGATTTCTCTTGATATTGTCTTTTCACTCCTGTTGCGCTCGCGAATGGCGCGTGGGTAGGGTGATCCTCGGTAAGGCGTCTGTGTTGGCCGCAGTTTCTCGATTGTTCTCGTCGTCGTCATTTCGCTGCAAGCCTGGAAGCTTCGAGGAGACGCGCTGGCGCTGCGGAACAGCGGTTTGTGGGCGAGAAGCGGGCGTCCGCGCAGTGCAGACAACTGCGGGTCGCCAGTCCAGGGTCAGCGGGTGACGTCACGCGGCGAGGTTGGTGGAAACCGGCTGCTGCGAGCACAGCAGGGGGGGGGGGGGGGGGAGGGGGAGAGCAGCGATACTGACGTCACGGCGCAGCGAAGAACGGCCTCGGTGAACAAAGTACCCACCACCACATTCCGCAAAGTCGTCTCAGGTGTGGATCTGTAGGTGGTTACTTAGTTTCACTACATGCCCCATCACGATATTAATTTTGTGGTGCTTTAGGTTTAGATTTGATTGATACACGACAAGTGTGTTGGAAAAGAGCACTGTAACGTATTACGGTTATGCGCATGAGGGTATACAGTTACATTCATGGCGATGCATTTTGTGTGGTTCATATCGTTTGAAAGCAATGTTTGACCCTGAGTCGGAAAACATTGGGGGCGTAAAAAATGTGTAGACCACAGGAAGTTTTCAGGCAGAAAAACGTTTCCTTCAGCCTGTTAAAATGATACAGAAGTTGACACGTTGGCGTAATTAATTGGACAACAGTAATTGTATAAATTTTGCGTTCCGGTATAGATATCGTAAAAGTTGATTGCCGATTGGCGCGGACACACACACATACACATTAGAGTGGTCCTACAAGGGTTTAGTTTTTACCGACTGAGCTGCGGAGCCATGGAAACGGACTGAGGTGGCGGTGTAGGCCGGGAGATTTGCACCCGGGGTTGCTCGGCCGGTAGGAGAAAGCCGTCCCGTTTCACGCGACTCGGCCGATCTGCTCGGCGGTGGAGATGAGCTGAAGTTATGGGGGCGGCGCAAACACCCAGACTCCGAGATAAGGAATTAGCGACTCTGTCGGGAATCGAACCTGGGACGCTAACCACAGACTGCGGACACTGCTACACCGACCGCGAACAAGAGTCGCTGTAGGATGTGCTGTGTGGGACGCTCCTGGCCTCTTCCCTGCTAGACGGGGTCAGGTCAGATAAGGTGAGGAACTCGAAGTCTCCAGGGGGTGCGGACCTTACACTGTACGCGTCGTCTACGAAGGCAGTGCCCCAAATTTCAAACCGGAAGGGGGTGAAAAGGGGAATGAAGGATATTCTGAAAACAGGAATCTGCTTTCTTAGTCAGAAAAAAATAGAAAAATACATATTTCTGTTTTGCTGAAAATGCAGCCCCGAAGGGAATCAGGTTGTTGTTGTTGTGGTCTTCAGTCCTGAGACTGGTTTGATGCAGCTCTCGATGCTACCCTATCCTGTGCAAGCTTCATCTCCCAGTACTTACTGCAACCCACATCCTTCTGAATCTGCTTAGTGTATTCATCTCTTGGTCTCCCTCTACCATTTTTACCCTCCACACTGCCCTCCAGTACTAAATTGGTGATCCCTTGATGCCTCAGAACATGTCCTACCAACCGATCCCTTCTTCTAGTCAAGTTGTGCCACAAACTCCTCTTCTCCCCAATTCTATTCAATACCTCCTCATTAGTTATGTGATCTACCCATCTAATCTTCAGCATTCTTCTGTAGTACCACATTTCGAAAGTTTCTATTCTCTTCTTGTCTATTTACCGCCCACGTTTCACTTCCATACGTGGCTACACTCCATACAAATACTTTCAGAAACGACTTCCTGACACTTAAATCTATACTCGATGTTAACAAATTTCTCTTCTTCAGTAACGCTTTCCTTGCTATTGCTAGTCTACATTTTATATCCTCTCTACTTCGTCCATCATCAGGTATTCTGCTCCCAAATAGCAAAACTCCTTTACTACTTTAAGTATCTCATTTCCGAATCTAATTCCCTCAGCATCACCCGACTTAATTCGATTGTATTCCGTTATCCTCCTTCCGCTTCTGTTGATGTTCAACTTACATTCTCCTCTCCAGACACTGTCCATTCCGTTAAACTGCTCTTCCAAGTCCTTTGCTGTCTCTGACAGAATTACAGTGTCATCGGCGAACCTCACAGTTTTTATTTCTTCTCCATGGATATTAATGCCTACGCCGAACTTTTCTTTTGTTTCCTTTACTGCTTGGTCAATATACAGATAGAATAGCATCAGGGAGAGGCTACAACCTGTCTCACTCCCTTCCCAACTACTGCTTCCCTTTCATGACCCTCGACTCTTACAACTGCCATCTGCTTTCTATACAAATTGTAAATAGCCTTTCGCTCCCCGTATTTTACTCATGCCACCTTCAGAATTTGAAAGAGTATTCCACTCAACATTGTCAAAAGCTTTCTCTAAATCTACAAATGCTAGAAACGTAGGTTTGCCTTTCCTTAATCTTTGTTCTAAGATTAGTCAGAGGGTCAGTATTGCCTCACGTATTCCAACATTTCTACGGAATCCAAACTGATCTTCCCCGAGGTCGGTTCTACCAGTGTTTCCATTCGTCTGTAAATAATTCTCGTTAGTATTTTGCAGCTGTGACTTATTAAACTGATAGTTCGGTAATTTTCACATCTGTCAACTCCTGCTTTCTTTGGGATTGGAATTATTATATTCTTCTTGAAGTGTGAGGGAATTTCGCCTGTTTCATACATCTTGCTCACCAGATGGTAGAGTTTTGTCCGGAATGGCTCTCCCAAGGCTGTCATTAGTTCTAATGGAATGTTGTCTACTCCCAGGGCCTTGTTTTACAGTGCTCTGTCAAACTCTTCACGCAGTATCATATCCCCCATTTCAGCTTCATCTACATCCTCTTCCATTTCCATAATATTTTCCTCCAGAACATCGCCCCTGTATAGACCCTCTATATACTCCTTCCATCTTTCTGCTTTCCCTTCTTTGCTTAGAACTGGTTTTCCATCTGAGCTCTTGATATTCATACAAGTGGCTCTTTTCTCCGAAGCTCTCTTTAATTTTCTTGTTGGCAGTATCTATCTTACCCTAGTGAGATAAGCCTCTACATCCTTAAATTTGTCCTCTAGGCATCCCTGCTTAACCATTTTGCGCTTCCTGTCGATCTCATTTTTGAGACGTTTGTATTCCTTTTTGCCTGCTTCATTTACTGCATTTTTATATTTTCTCCTTTCATCAATCAAATTCAGTATCTCTTCTGTTACCCACGGATTTCTACTAGACCTCGTCTTTTTACCTACTTGATCCTCTGCTGCCTTCACTACTTCATCCCTCAGAGCTACCCATTCTTCTTCTACTGTATTTATTTCCCCCATTCTTGTCAATTGTTCCCTTATGCTCTCCCTGAAACTCTGTACAACCTCTGGTTCTTTCAGTTTATCCAGGTCCCATCTCCTTAAATTCCCACCCTTTTGCAGTTTCTTCAGTTTTAATCTACAGTTCATAACCAATAGATTGAGATCAGAGTCCACATGTGCCCCTGGAAATGTCTTACAATTTGAAGCCTGGTTCCTAAATCTCTGTCTTACCATTATATAATCTTTCAGAAACCTTTTAGTATCTCCAGGGTTCTTCCATGTATACAGCGTTCTTTCATGATTCCTGAACCAAGTGTTAGCTATGTTTAAGTTATGCTCTGTGCAAAATTCTACCAGACGGATTCCTCTTTAATTTCTTACCCCCAATCCATATTCACCCGCTATGTTTCCTTCTCTCTTTTCCTACTCTCGAATTCCAGTCACCCATGACTATTAAATTTTCGTCTCCCTGCACTAGCTGAATAATTTCTTTTGATCTCATCATACAATTGATCAATTTCGTCATCATGTGCAGAGCTAGTAGGCATGGACTTCGTGTCTATCTTGGCCACAATAATGCGTCCACTATGCTGTTTGTAGTATTCTACAAACACTCCTTTTTTTATTCATTATTAAACCTACTCCTGCATTACCCCTATTTGATTTTGTATTCATAACCCAGTATTCACCTGACCAAAAGTCTTGTTCCTCCTGCCACCAAACTTCACGGATTCCCACTATATCTTTAACCTATCCATTTCCCTTTTTAAATGTTCTAACCTACCTGCCCGATTAAGGGATCTGACATTCTACGCTCCGATCCGTAGAAGAACGCCAGTTTTCTTTCTCCTGATAACGCCGTCCTCTCGAGTCGTTCCCTCCCGGAGATCCGAATGGGGTGCTATTGTACCTCCGGAATATTTTACCCAAGAGGACGCCATCATTTACCCATACAGTATAGCTGCATGCCCTCGGGACAAATTACAGCTGTTGTTTCCCTTGCTTTCAGCCGTTCACAGTACCACAACAACATGGCCGTTTTGGTTAGCGTCATAAGGCCAGATCAGTCAATCATCCAGACTGTTGCCCCTGCAACTACTGAAAAGGCTGCTGCCCCTCTTCAGGAACCACACGTTTGTCTGGCCTCTCAACAGATACCCCTCCATTGTGGTTGCACCTACGGTACGGCTATCTGTATCGCTGAGGCACGCAAGCCTCCCCACCAACGGCAAGGTCAATGGTTCATGGGGGAGGGGGGGGGAGAACTCGGGATAGAGACTAGATATAGCTAGGTGTTTTAGATACAAGTTATGTGTCAAATGGGGCCACGCATTGCTACTAATGGCCGTAACTGTGAACGTCATTTGGTGGTTAAAGTGATTTTTTAAAATGAAATCCTAATATTGGAGTTAGGATTAGAAACATTTAACGTGGAAAATGATAAATTATTGGTCATGGCAATGTTCAGTGCAGGTCGAACAAGCAAATAAGTCTTCAGATCTAGCATGGATTAACTCTGAATATAGGAGGGATACAGCAGAACACAATGTTAGATACAAACCAGAAGAGGTGTCCTGAGGGAAGACAGGCGAGGGACTCGCTCAGCGACTTGCAAACCAGTGATCTCAGGTTTATTTATACATGTTCTGTCTCCCAAACGTCCAAATCACATTTATACTTGATGATACATTTATTATTTCCAATAAACACATTAACTGAAACATAAAGGCCAAGTCTCTTCTCGGTTTTCAATATCCATCGTCACTAATTGGAATTTCCATGAAACAAAACACAACTTGAGAATGATCTATAATTATCTTTAATACCTTCATTATAGGCAATGATACATGATTCTTTATGCGCCTTCCAGTTTGTATCTAACATTGAATTTTGCTGCATCTTTCGTATTGTGAATTAATCCATACTAGAACGAAAAACATGATTATTTTATCTTCATTGAACCTAGCCACGACCTTGAATTATGTGCCATTTCATTCCTCAGACCCTGCAAAACACTTAAATAACCAAAACACGATGAAATAATTATTTTCCAAACTACTTTTTATTTGAAACTTCCTGGCAGATTAAAACTGTGTGCCCGACCGAGACTCAAACTCGGGACCTTTGCCTTTCGCGGGCAAGTACTCTACCAACTGAGCTACCGAAGCACGACTCACGCCCGGTACTCACAGCTTTACTTCTGCCTACTTTTTATTTAGTCAGAAATCTGTGGTAATGAAACGAAAGAAAATTCCAGACAATTAGATCTTATGGACCTGTACTTCTGGTTGTAGTTTCAATTGATGCTATAGATGAATCCATCAGTCGTCCCTTAGCTAAAAATTTATATCTCCGAAAGTACTGAAGTTATTCACTGGAAATCAGCTGTGCCAGCGTGAGAACCAAAATTCTGCTCTCCTCCCAGCTCCGTGGTAAGCTACGCTTTCGATGTAAGATGACAATTCGTAATAATAGCTACATTGAAAACCCAGAGTGTGGTTGAAAAAGTGTTGATATAGCTGACATGGCCAGTTTCATCTGGTTGTTTCATTCAACTGATAAAACTGACAGAGTGAGTAAACAGTTGACCAGCCACTCACGTCTTGCTGCATCAGTGACCTGCCGTCATCCGTGTACTGCTTGCCGTAGAGTGCATCCTTCGTTGGACCAAACAGACGGAAGTCGGAAGGTGCGAGATGCGGGTTGTTCAGCTCTGAGTGATCCACCGGTCACCTTGAATGAGAGCACGTCCCCACATCGCAGGAGTCACAGCCGTCTGCAGCTGACCGACACGCGGAGGTCGGCCAGATATGCACAGCCTTGCTGCGACGATGGCGCTGCTAGGCCAGGCGTTGATCACCAGTAAGCCCTTCTGACGATGACAGACACCTCGCACTACGACTCGCGGTGCTTCTGTTCACTGCCAAATCGCCTCAGACATTCTGCAAGCGGGTATGAACATCTCCGATGCTCTGGTTTTCATCCGAAAGAAACTCGGTGACCGCTCTCAGCTTGGGTCGCACCTCCTTTACGGACGCCATTTTGGAGGCTACATACGGTGCTGCCAACTGATGGAATTCCATGAAGCTGAAGCTGTAGGGGCTGAAGCGGGAATATTCCACGATGTCTCACAAATTTCTCATTTTTCCAACAGAAATTGGCCGAGAAAAATGTGTAGCGTTGCAGATCGAATGCCCCGTAGGTTTATAATTATCTCAGTTGGACGATGATTGTGCTTATGTATTGTAATCTGCGTCCTTGAACTTGATGTGGCTAGATTCTTCACAATGCCTGTCTTCGTCTCAGCATCTGGTAGCAAGAAATGCGTGTGTTTGAGACTAGCTCCTCCTTAGATTTCTCCGTGAGGTCACTGGAAATTTGTTTAATATCGTTCTCGGCCGTTCTTATTGCTATCTGAGCTGCACAGTGAAGTCGCTACCACAGCCAGGACAGACACACAGCCAAACCAGTTACAGAAGTACTGGCCTGCACGTCAACTGGTTCCGAAAATGACGAAGAGATTAAGGAAATGCATTTTGAGAGAAAAGAAATTGGTCAGATCGTTAAGCGAGATGAAAACTTGTGATGTGGCACTCGAAATCGATAGTCGGAATACGAAGTGGAAGAAAAGTTTGGGGAGAAAAGAACTGAAGTAAGGGAATGAAAGGGGAAGCTGTCTGGCAGAATTTTGCACAGAGCATAATTTAACCACTAACAGTTGGTTTGAATGATGAAAGACAATTGTGTACATGTCAGGAGTCAGAATGCATCTCACTATTTGAGACATACTATATAGTCCTAATATTTACTATTACTTAACAAATAAAAGTGTGCTCGGATGGAACCCTGCTTCAGCTGGAAATTTATTTCCTGAACCAGAGATTACGAGTTGCAATTTTCATTTCAATCAACGACGTGGAAAGAAGTCCCCCTCTTAAGAAAAATGAAGAAAGACATTGTTATCTAACAAACTATACAGAGTACGATATATTGTCTTAGAAATATTGGATCATGGTTGGCTGTCTATTCAGAAAATACTGTCTGAAAAACTAGTTTCGTCGATTATTTGCGTATTTCTGGACCAGTTGGTTGATAAAGACCAGATGCCATCAGACACGTGGAATCACAGTGGAAGGCCCCATCACATCAAAAACGCCTCTGAGGGGTGGAAGAAAGTGATACACTAATATCAAAAGCTGTCAAATGTTTTCTCATTAATAAAAAACCTTCGAGAGGGCGTCGAGTGCTTTCGCTGATTAATTTCTAATTTGGATGGAAAAAGAATAAAGAAGTCTGCAATTCATACTAATGAGACGACTGTAAAGATTCCAAATTGATGGCAACGTGAAATCGTTTCTGACTTGTGTGACCCACACACGGAAATTACACTGTAGAAGAAAACATCGCCACCACTGGAAGTTATACGAGGGCAGTTCAATAAGTAATGCAACACATTTTTTATCTCGGCCAATTTTGGTTGAAAGAACCGGAAATTTTCCCGCTCGTCTCGTATAGTTCCATTGACTTCAGACAAGTGGCAGCGCTGTATGGAGCTGTTAAAATGGCGTCTGTAACGGATGTGCGTTGCAAACAACGGGCAGTGATCGAGTTTCTTTTGGCGGAAAACCAGGGCATCTCAGATATTCATAGGCGCTTGCAGAATGTCTACGGTGATCTGGCAGTGGACAAAAGCACGGTGAGTCGTTGGGCAAAGCGTGTGTCATCATCGCCGCAAGGTCAAGCAAGACTGTCTGATCTCCCGCGTGGGGGCCGGCCGTGCACAGCTGTGACTCGTGCAATGGCGGAGCGTGCGAACACACTCGTTCGAGATGATCGACGGATCACCATCAAACAACTCAGTGCTCAACTTGACATCTCTGTTGGTAGTGCTGTCACAATTGTTCACCAGTTGGGATATTCAAAGGTTTGTTCCCGCTGGGTCCCTCGTTGTCTAACCGAACACCATAAAGAGCAAAGGAGAACCATCTGTGCGGAATTGCTTGCTCGTCATGTGGCTGAGGGTGACAATTTCTTGTCAAAGATTGTTACAGGCGATGAAACACGGGTTCATCACTTCGAACCTGAAACAAAACGGCAATCAATGGAGTGACGCCACACCCACTCCCCTACCAAGAAAAAGTTTAAAGCCATACCCTCAGCCGGTAAAGTCATGGTTACAGTCTTCTGGGACGCTGAAGGGGTTATTCTGTTCGATGTCCTTCCCCATGGTCAAACGATCAACTCTGAAGTCTATTGTGCTACTCTTCGGAAATTGAAGAAACGACTTCAGCGTGTTCGTAGGCACAAAAATCTGAACGAACTTCTTCTTCATGACAACGAAAGACCTCACACAAGTCTTTGCACCCGAGAGGAGCTCACAAAACTTCAGTGGACTGTTCTTCCTCATGCACCCTACAGCCCCGATGGCGCACCGTCGGATTTCCGTATGTTTGGCCCAATGAAGGACGCAATCCGTGGGAGGCACTACGCGGATAAAGAAGAAGTTATTGATGCAGTACGACGTTGGCTCCGACATCGACCAGTGGAATGGTACCGTGCAGGCATACAGGCCCTCATTTCAAGGTGGCGTAAGGCCGTAGTATTGATTGGAGATTACGTTGAAAAATAGTGTTGTGTAGCTAAAAGATTGGGGAATAACCTGGTGTATTTCAATGCTGAATAAAACAACCCCTGTTTCAGAAAAAAAGTGTGTTGCATTACTTATTGAACTGCCCTCGTACAAATATTGAAAAGTAGTTTAATGCACGTCGTACTCATTGGAAAGCTTGTAAACAACTTTAATGATGGACGAAATGAGACCACTTCCTCATGGATTTCCTGGGAAACGACACACAGACAGCTAAATACCTGTTGCAATTTGTGGAACATCCGGTAATGAAGACCGGTAGGGCTACCTTAAAGGTCATGCCTCTCCTAGGGCACCACCACGACACTCCTATTGAGACTCCATGAAGAAAAACCAGTGTGGGCGGACAGCAAACAGAAAACCGGTGCAGAAGACACAAATGACAAGCAGCCACATCCACTGATTCACCCTCTGTCTGAAGACCTGCTGCGGACCACTGCACGGTGTGTGGTCGAACCACTGTCCTCCCGAATGTGAGCCCAGAGTGTCTCACCGCCGCGCCCTGCATATCCAGTCCACTACTTGCATTTCACGCACGTTTCTCTGCCGGTTACATGGCGCAGACTCGCACGAAGATTGTGTCTCCAAAATATGCTGAAGGTGATCGGGACCATGGCTCTCTGTCTACTAATAATTCAGACACGATCCCGCTCAGTATCTTGGCAAATTTGTGATTACCTAGAAAACCGTTTGAGTGAAAGAATCTGCGAAAGCTCAGTGTAAACTACAGTCGCATTGAGTGTGTCACAATAAAGTAGAATACTACACCACTGATCTCGGGATACATTAAAGATTTACCACTTCGTTTATTGACATGCAGCACCACTTGGATGTAGGAAAATACGGTAACAATACCTGTAAACAACAGTGAAAAGTCGTTCACTGTGCGATTACAACGCCAGTGTCAAAAGTTTTGAGCCTATAACATTGAGTGCATATAAAACGACAAAGCAATATAAAACGGAAAAAAAGTGCACAATTAACTAACGAGGGATGAGAAAGGAAGACTCGGGTTGGTCGGGTGGCTTCCAGAAGCCTGCAGTGTACGTGTTGGCCTGCGACCCTGCGCTGACCTCCGGCGCTACGCTCTGTACAGCACTGCCTCGGCGTCTCCATCCACGTCGAGCTGGCGTGACAGAAGCCTTGGGACGAATTCTCAGGCGCTCTCCTGGCACTGTAACGGCCCGGCAGACGTCTTACGCTGGTGGAATGGAGGTGCTAAGTCGGCACGTTTCGAAAAAAGTGGATGCCGTTCTCGCGAAACCCACTTGTCTGAATTTAGGAAACCAGTTTACACTGTAGGGTGTGGAACTATTTCACTGAGTCCATCGTTTGCCCCCTCATACGACCAGCAGAGTCAAAAGTGTTGTCGGAGCTGTGATGGAGCTTACTTTGGTTTAGCCATGACGTATCTGTCATCTAATAAGTATCTGAACGTTCTGTGGTGCAAAGATGCTATACAAACACGTCCACGGCAAAAGGAGATATAAATATATATTTCTGCGAAAGTTCCACAACACACGTCCTGGAAGTGGAGGCACCGAGTTTAATTCCTAAACTGCTCAACCTGGAAATACCTGGGTACACCATAGCTTGCAACATTCGGATAAAATGGCGACATGATGTATTATTGTATTATGCAGCATTGTTTACGACGGAGGTGGGCGCTGAATCTTTTTCTTAAGAAAGAAGACACAGATATCAATGTGTTAAAAGGAGAGTTAAACTTACTAATGAATTTAGACTCTTACAGTGGTTCAGAACGGTTCAAATGGCTCTGAGCACTATAGGACTTAACATCGGAGGTCATCAGTCTAATAGAACCTAGAACTACTTAAACCTAACTAATCTAAGGACGTCACACACATCCATACCCGAGGCAGGATTCGAACCTGCGACCGTAGCAGGCGCGCGGTTCCAGATTGAAGCGCCTAGAACCACTCGGTCGAGCCGGCCAGTAAAGTTTAATCGTGCCTAACCTGAGACATTCACCGAGGAAACCGATTTCTGCATTACATGTACATTGCTTCTGATGAGGTGTTACGGATCTGTGGAACCTGAGATAAGGAGGAAGAAAATTTTTCTCAGAGGTGCCACGAGCTTGGATTTAAATATAAGTCCTGTAACTTTAGGGCTGAAAGAAGTTTGTTGCTTTGCCAATTTTTTTGCTATGACATAAATAAACCATCTTTTGACTGAGAACGATAACATTTTTAGAAGGTGAAAGCAGTCTATCGTAGCACTGCGCTGGTAGTTACAAACCTTAGGTGATCACGAAGCAGTACGGACCCTTGTCATTTGAAGGAAACTGGTGACGTTGCAATCGATTTAGGGTGTACAACACTTTAACAGCTGTTGTTTCATACAGGTATGCATGCGCCTCGTACAAGTGTTGAGGGTGCAGTGTGAGGGCTGCTCAGTGGCACTGTGTTTCAGGACCACCCACCATGTCGGCAGTTACGGAGGTTCAGAACAACACAACCGAGGCCCTGGCCGCCCTGCTAGACGGGGGTGAAGACTCCCTGGTGATGTTGGTGGCGGGCGAGACGAGGGTGGCGGCTCACAGGGCCGTGTTGGCAGCTGCGAGCCCAGTGTTCGAAGCGATGCTCGCGCACGACATGCTGGAGGCCAGCTGCGGCCAGGTGAGCATCGACGACGTGGAGGGCCCGGTGCTGAGGCTCCTGGTGGCCTACACGTATACCCTGCAGGCCCCCCAGCTGCCCGACACGGCCGCCCAGCTGCTCTCGGCGGCCGACAAATACGGCTTGTCGGCCCTGAAGGCTGCCTGCGAGCGGCAGCTGATCTCGCAGTTGGCCGTCGAGACCGCAGCGGCGACGGCCGTCAGGGCAGTGAGGCACTCGTGCCCGGACGCCACCAGGGCTGCCGTCGCCTTCATAAACAACCACCCGCAGGTGATGGCCACGCAGGGCTGGGCGGACGCTGTGCTCGAGTGTCCACAAGAAGTCAACGAAGTCATCCGTCAACTCCGTGAGCCACCAGCAGAAGCCAGGTAAGCACGATCCCTTTAGGCAGCGCTAGTGTGAATTTGACGTCGTCCTTGCTTTGTTCGTCATGGGTTTCTTTGCTGCCTAAGTTGCATAGAACCTTAACGTCATCTACTTACTGATCGTCAGTCACGATGCTAAGTCTCTCGCTGTTTTCACTTCTACTGCTTCTTATCAATTTCGCCTTTCTTTGATTTACTCTGATTCCATATTCTGTACTCATTACACTGTTCATTCCATTCAGCAAACCCTGTAATTCTTCTTCACTGTCACCGAGAGAATCAGTCATCAGCAAATCTTATATCATTTCACCATGACTTTTAATTCCACTTCAATCTTTCCATTATTTCCGTCATCGCTTCCTCGGTATATAGATTGAACAGTAGAGGCGAAAGATTACATCTCTGTCTGACACCCTTTCTAACCCGAGTGCTTCGTTCTTGATCTTCAACTTTTATTTTACCTTCTTGCCTCTTGTACATATTGCAAATTACTCGACTTCTCCTCTGGCTTACCCGTATTTTTCTCAGAATTTCAAACATCTTGCAACATTTGATATTGCCCAACGCTTTTGCCAGGACCACAAATCCTATGAACGTTACGGAACTTCAATTTTCTTTTCCATTCTCCTGTGTGTTATCCTTCTTAGCAACTGGGATGCTTGAGCTGTTAAGCTGATTGTGCGATAATTCTCACGCTTCTCTGCTGTTGCAGTCTCCCAAATCGTGATGATTATATTTCTCTCAAAGTCAGATTGTATATTGCTAGACTCATACATTCTACACAACAGTGAGAATAGACCTTTTGCCACCTCCTCCAATGATTTTAGAACTTCTGATTGAATGTTGTCTATACCTTATGCCTTCTTTGGTCTTAAATTTTCCAAAGCACTTTTAAAATCTGATTCTAATCACCAATATTTTCCATACCGACTCCTGCTTGTTCTTCTGTCACGCCATCGGACAAGTTGTTCCAATCAGAGAGGCCTTCAGTGTACTCTTTCCAACTATCTGATCTCGCCTCTGTATTTAACACTGGAATTCCCATTGTGCTCTTAATGTTACCACGCTTGCTTTTAATTCACTGGAAGAGTGCTTTGACTTTTATATATGCTGCGTCAGTCGTCCCAAGAATCATTTCTTCTTTGATTTCTTCACATTTTTCGTGCAGCCATTTCACCTTAGCTTCTCTGCACTTCCTATTCATTACATCCTTAAGTGACATATTTTTCTATTACTGAATTTTCCTGAATATTTTTGAATTTCTTTCGTTGATTGATCAACTGAAAGATTTCTTATATTTTCCATGGTTTCTTCGCAGTTAGCTTCTTTGTACCTACATTTTTCTTTACAACTTCTGTTACTGTCGTTGTTAAAGATACCCATTCCTTTTCAACTGAACTACCTATTGAGCTGCTTATTATTGCAGTATCTGTAGCCTCAGAGAACATAAATCTCATCTCTTCTTTCCTTAGTACTACTGTATTCCACTTCTCTGTACATCGATTGCTCCTGACGAGTCTCGTAAAATTCAGCCTACTCTTCATCACTGCTAAATTGTTATGAGTCTATATCTACTCCTGGGTATGCTTTACAGTCCAGTATCTGATTTCAAAATGTTTGCCTGACAATAATATAGTGTGACTTTAAACCTCCCATATTTCAGTCCTTCTCCAAGTATACCCCCTCGTCTAGTGATTCTTGAATAGACTATACCAGCTATTACTAGGATAAATTTACTGTAGAGCTTAACTAGCCTTTCTTCTCTCCTATTCCTATGATCAAGTACATATTCTCGTGTAACCCTTTCTTCTACTCCTTCCCCCTACGATTGCGTTTCAATCCCTCCATGACTATTACATAGTACCAAATTACCTGTTCAGTATCCTCATACTTTTTCTCTCTCTTCACCTTCAACGTGCGACGTCATCATGTATAGCTGAACTATGCATGTTGTTGGTTTGCTTTCGATTCTCACGAGAAAATATCTGTACTCGCTTTCTGCCCTGCCTTTCTATTGATACTGAATCCTACTGCTGTTGCTACTACCCTATTCTCATGTGACCAGAAATTCTTTTCTTTCCTTTCCACGTCACTGACACCCACTACAGCTAGATACGTCCTCAGCATTTCCCTTTCCTTATTTTCTACCTTCCCAACCATATACAAATTCCTTACTTTCCACATCACGATTCAAACGTTATCTTTTGTTGGTTACTCAACCCTTTTCCCATGGTCACCTCCCCGTTGTGCCTCCTCGCCTGGAGATTTGAATGGGGGACTAGTCTTTTGCCAATGGAGAGACCATTATGGCTCTTATTGAATCACATGCCACATGTCATGTTGATGCACGTTATGCATATTTACACAGTGGTTGACATTGCCTTCTGTGTCCTCATGTTGTTGATCATTGCCAATTTTTCCTCATTTAGGAGCAGTTTCCAGCCTCAAGGGAAAGAGAGTGCCCTGAACCTCTGTCGGCCCCTCCGCCCTCTTTGGAAAGGCTGTTGGCTGAAAGAGGGTGACACCTTATGCTGGAAGTCTTCAGACACCAATGCTGATGATTCTTATTCAAAATTCAAGTGACGGTGAGGTTCAAACCTGGGACTGAGGATTTTGCTGATTACTAAAAAAGACGCTACCCCTAAGTGACTGGCCCCAAAGAGCAGGGTATGACTCCCTGAGATATCCAGTAAAGCAGGAGCTATGGACACTGGGGCTATTCATGCACACTGGGGCCAAACAAGAAGAGAATAATGCAGCCAGCACAATAATATTGTCACACTTAATGCTGTGCCTTACCATCACATTTCCTTCTCGTCTCTGTTCAGCTATCGCCCTGAATATTTTCCGTGCATTCCCTTTTACAAAGCAGACACGAAATCTCTGCGCCCCCCCCCCCCCGTCTTGTTCGAAGTTCCCTGTGGTGTTACCAGAGGTCGTCCACGGAATCCTATGAGGTTTCCTGCTACTGGTATACAGCAGATTATATTCGCTGTCCACCTACAGGTGTACGACGTATCTCCCACAGTGTCAGTATAGATGTGACGTTTTCATCCAGCTATCATTTGTTGCCTCTGTCTTTTGGATACATATGCTCCATACAAGTCTATTTTGTTTCCTTTTCAATTAAAAAAAAATCCATATTCAATAAACTACATGTTACTTCACAAGTTGTAAACGTTGTCCTTAATACAAAATTGCATACACTTCGTAACCCATTTTTGTCTTTTAATGGTGGACTCTACTGCAAACTGCTCAACACGAAAATTGTTGTTTAAGAAACACATCACCACTGCTGTCTTTTTCAATGAATCGAATTGTGGAGACATTACATGCATATATACAGTTCTATTTGCTTTACTCAAATGCAGATTTTTGAATATACTCTCGATAACTTTTATAGCATAGCTCTTGTAATTCTTGTCCATCTTCTTCATTCCCTCGGGCTTCACATCAGAGTGAAGGCATATCCATGACCATATAGTTTAAACAGTAAGTTGATACCCCAACTTATCAGTTTGTTTCTCTCTCTCTCTCTCTCTCTCTCTCTCTCTCTCTCTCTCTAAGTAGCAGCCAGTTCACTTTAACTGCTTCTAAATTCTGACTGATAGTTGTTCTGTTAGGGCAGCAAAATTGTTGGCCCTTATGTTTGGGATTTGGTTTATGCTTCATTGTGAACAATTTGTTGTTTCGCATCTTAAGCTACACCAGTGGGGAATATAGCAGAAGTAGTGCAGAAAAAGACAAGTTAATTGGTGGTACAGTCACGTTATGTGAGAGGCTGGTGTTGTTGGCACTGAGTGTTCTGTTGCCCCGGTGGACAGTCCCTCAGCTGTACCGCCTGCAGTGAGCCCCTGTGTGAACACGCCCACCCACACAGTGTTTCTCCGCGCAGCTCGCCGACCGCCACAGGGGGCGGGTCCACCCCCAACTCTGACCGTCAACCCCACAGCGGCCACAGCCGGACTCCTGCTGCAGCTGCGCCTCCCACGTCTGCCCGACACACCCCTCCACCTGATGACGCAGCCGTCTCGCGCTTCCGGTGAGTTGTGTTGCCACACGTGCCCAAGTCTTACCCTCACAGTACTGCTTATTTAGGCATGATCCAGCCGATATAGTGAATAAAATAAAATACAGATTCCTTCAGTTTTTGGATAGAGGTTACAGATGCCATTAAACATTACTCCTTTCTCACTTTTTTGGCTATGATATTTTGAAGATTGAGCACATATGCAGAAGATTTCTCGTTCTCTGTATTTGCAGTGAGAATTACGTTCAGTTCAGTCACTCAACTGTAGTTACGTAGGAAGTGTCCCATTCAAATCATACCCATTCCCAAAGATTCTTTATATATTGATGTGTTGAATCTGATTTTGTTTTTAGTGACGATTGTGTGTCTTACAAATTGATTCTGAATTAAATGGGTGTGGAAACAGGATTTTTCACACAATTCCTCTCAACAAAATCTATGTGAATGGTTGTAGATATAAGTTGTTGAAGACACTGAGTAAGAAATGGCGAAAATAAGGTAAACAGAAATACAAGTAATAATGACAAAAAGTTAATATTTAGTACAGTAATGAGGATACAGCTTGTTTTGGGTATGTCTTAAAATGTAATTCGAATATTCCTTAAATGGTTCCCTGGTCAGTTACATCTGTAGTGGCTATTGGAAATCTGTGCCGCACTGTAACAGGAACCCAGATTTGCTGCTTATTGCAGGCAGTCTCCTTGAGCAGTCGGTTGCCTGAGCACACCTCCACTTCTGACTCAGCTTCTCATCGACACTTGCACTAGAGTTTATCCCGGGGGACTTCTGGGAAGAGTATCAAAAGGGAAATCTAATCGGTGGATGTTATCCTACTTCAGAGGATGTACATGAGAATCTCTGGCGGTAGTGTTTGCAAACCATGGGTAAAAAGATCATCCACAATGGCATTTCCAGTTACGCCAGCAAATGCACTCAGCTGGTCTAATGGTTGAGGTATCTGCTCTCTAGAAGTGAGAAATGCAGTGGGTGTGGCTGAGTGGAGATGCGTACAGCACTGTATGGCTCGTCACTCGTAAACAAACTCCTGTATTCGATGGATGATGAAGGTCACCAGGTGTGATGAGTAGTGGATTTGATTCACCGAGGAGAAGTTTTGCATAATTCCATGGTATAGTTAACTTTTATTTTTAGAAAAGGGCAACCGACGTGGGCAAAGATAGTTGGACCTACTGTATATATATATATATATATATATATATATATATATAAAACCAACAGCAGAGTTTCCACAATGATGATGGTGCCACTACAGCGGAGTTACTAAATACAGTTTTCCTCAATTCCTTCACGAAAAAAGGCAAAGTAACTATTCAAGAATTCGAAACCAGAACAGCTGTTAGCGTGAGTGACATAAAAGTATATATTTTAGGTGTTGTGAAGCAACTCAAATCACTTAAGAAAGGCAAGTCTTCTGGTCCAGATGGAATACGAATCAGGTTCCTTTCAGAGTATGCAGACACAATAGTGCCTTTCTTAGCAATCGTATACAACCGTTCACTTGGCGAAAGGTCTGTTCCTAAAGACTGGAAAGTAGCACAGGTCACACCAATACTCAAGAAAGGAAATAGGAGTAACCTATTGAATTACAGAGACACATTACTGACCTCAATTTGCAGTAGGATTTTGGAGAATACACTGTACTCGAACATTGACTCACCTCGAAGAAAATGACTTATCGATACATAACCAACACGGATTCAGAAAATATCGTTCTTGTGCAACACAGCTAGCTATTTATGCCCATGAAGTAATGAGTGCTGTCGACAAGGGATCTAAGATCGATTCCATATTCTTAGATTTCCAGAAGGGTTTGATACCATTTCTAACAAGAGACTATTAAATGGTGTATACGACCCGGGGCGCCACCATCTAACCGTCTAGTATTGCCCCGGTACGAAATATCATAGATCCAGGGTTGATGCGCAGATCAGGTTGACTTGTAGTGGGGAGGGGGGGGGGGTGATCTGTGTTCACATTTAGTGACTTTGCTGTTTCCTCTTTGTTCACTGCTGTCATGTCAAATGAAAGAGAGTGGTTTCTGTGGCTGGGAGATATCAAGTGAATTAAAATTCATTCACACAATTACGGAAGATTAAAATATGTCATTAGTTCCAGATTTTAATACAATTTCCACCTATCTGACAGTCAAGCATTAATTATCTTGCAGAACAATGAAGTTACTTTTGTCGCTTTGCTGAAGTAATTCGGCTTTTATTTATCTTTTCCGCTGAGGCAGCCAGTTTGTTTGAAACAAAGTGTTCAAATCCACACTATTGGCTAGTTTCAACTGTTCACTGCATTTCAAGGGCACGTTTTCATCTTCTACAGGGTGTATACGACCCGGGACAACCGGGAGATCTGGGAAAAACCCGGGAACTTTTTCATCCAGGAGAAAACCAGGAAAAACCCGGGAATTTTTTAGAATTCTGGGAATTTTTCATTGTTTTAGTTTTCAGTTAAATTTTTGTAATTTTGACTGGCAAGAACCGTTACTCTAACAAATGATATTACTGTACCCCACAACTGCAGAATAATACTGCAACAATGAAACTTAACGAGAAAAAAAAACCAAAATAACTTAAAATGCAAATGAAATGCGCCATATACGACGACACAGTCCTCATGCAAGCGTCTGCCAACAGTAAAACGTGTCAAAGGCTTTAGGAAGACTTCATAACAACAAATTCCCTCCGATGACCATGAAGTCACAACTGTTTACATTACATTCGTGTTAGCAGTTACGAGCGAGCTCATGCGCATGCGCAGCTGAGTCGTGTTTGAGAAGCCTATTCTCCCGCTTCTGGCTACAGGAATGTGGCTCTCCGCTGTGCAAGCAGTCACAGCAAACAGCTAGATGGTACCGGGAAAAGGGGGCGCCAAATTCATATTCTCAAGGAAAAACTTATTTCACAAAGCGCCTAGCATCCAGCGCACGTTGATCTATCAATCATTTATATGATTTTGAAACGCATCCTTGTTGGTTTCTGAACACATTTTAAGTTCATTTCTGAATGAATCGTAAGTTGGTTTTTGAATGCGTGCGTAGTGTACGTGATGTCTCTGTCAGGAGAATCCTAATCGCATCTAGAAAATAATCTTTCTGCAGACAAAAGGGGATGGGGCCGTACAAGCTGAGCGGAGTAAAGCCGAACGGATAAATGCCAGTCGCTGTCTGATTGGGTTTTCGAATGTTCAGCTTTCTTATAATTCATAGCGAAATCCATAGATTCAGCCTACCAGAATGGAAATAAACGACTGCAGGAATAACAAGTGGGTAAGATAACGTATTATCTTCTCGTTGTATCCAAGAAAATGAAATTTTGACAAACTTTCTGCCCAGATTGCTACACTAGTAAGGTCCAGTTGTACAGTCCCCGGCTAGCAGCCGCTTAAGTTGTGATTCGGAAGTAACGCAGAAAACGTTTTGTACGAATTTGTAACAACGCCTAATGGCAGAACAATTTAGGGGTAACTAAACCGGTGATTCTGGCAGGGTTACTGAAGTTAATCGTCGAACAAATTTTGACAGTGGCAGGAATGTCCACAGAATTGGTGATGACAAGATTGTTAGAACGAGGAAGCAGAATAAACGGGGACATCACACAAATTATGGAAGGACGAGACTATTCCAAATTTATATAAGAATTTCGCAATACTACTTTCTGATCTCATGCTTGAGAAACTGGTGCGTATGAATGAAATGTGAAACTATTTCCTAACATAAAGCTTTTTGCTTGTTGTAGGCCTAATAGGCATTTGATATATGTACTTAGTGAATTATATTCTATCATGTATTAAAAATGACTGTGTGCCAATACAGTCTCGCTAATTTGGTGTGTGTGTGTGTGTGTGTGTGTGTGTGTGTGTGTGTGTGTGTGTTATAAAATTTGCTACAATATTAGAAAGGCCTGTTTTGTTTTATTTAGCATACATCGACAAAATATATGTAATCAGATCCAGAAACCACACCAGTCTTAGCTATTATTTGTATTAACAGCTTTTTCAGTATTAGATAACGAAATTTCGAATTTTCATGCAGCAAAAAGTTTGACCAACTTTGGTGAGGTAATAGATTCTTGTGCAGAAAGCAAAAGCACGCCATTTAAAGCTGTAGCAAGATTAGAGAGAAAAAATGCTAGGAGGTAAGTATTGAAATGTGTACTTTCTTGCTTGTCTCTTGTCTATATTGGTTTTATGCATCCTATATTTTACTTTTGTCACACAAAACAGGAAGTTATTAGCTATTAGGCAATAGAGTCCAAATTTTCTGAAGAGATCTTGTTCTCCCGATTACAAATAATCCCATCCGCTATTAATGGTGAGTTTTTTTAAAAAATAAAGAGGGGCAGGCTGTCAAACTGGCTGACTGGGAGCAGGAGAGGCAGCACAGGACATTTCTGTTTCCACAGTCCTGAATATAGTTTAATGTCATCGCTTACAAAATATACACGTTTCAATTCCACAGAGTGAAATACAGTGACGTGCGATAGGAGAACGCTGTACGAAGAGGCGTGGCACTGCACTTTGGCACACTTAAGGCCAAATAACATGTCTAATATTTTCTCTAACACGTATGTTTTTGTTTCAAATTTTTCAGAATGATGTGTTTTACAAGATGCACATAGGGTAATTTTGAAAATTGGTTTTTTTTAGTATTGACCCAGTTCGCAAATATCGTAGATGCGAGGCTGATACGGAGAGAAGTCCGAGCTATAGTGGGCAGTCTCCACGTGGCCCGTGTTAACGTTCAGTGGTTTTGCTGTTTCTCCTTTGTTTACTCTCGCGTCAAATGAAAGCAAAACGGATATCTTTGGCCGGGAGGTATCAAGTGAATTAAAATACATTCACATAATCACCGAAGGCTGATATACGTTATTAGTTTCAGATTTTATTTTGTTTCCACCTTTCTGACAGTCAAGCACCAATCGCCTTGCAGAACAATGAAGTTATTTTTGTCTGTTTGCTAAAGAAATTTGGGTTTTATTAACCTTTTCCACAGAGGCATCCAATGTATTTGAAACGAAATTTTTAGTTCCACAGTACTGGCTAGTTTCAACTGTTCGCTGCATTTCAAGTGCAAGTTTTCATCTTCTAGCACGTACGGCATTATGCCATAATAATGAACCAAACATAAGATTATGCAGTACTGGTACTCCAAGAAAATTTACATCTGAATCTGGACACACGAATATGCGCTTTAAGTTGCAGTTTAAATGTGCACATTTTAGTATGGTTCACGAAATTCTGATCTCTTGGAGTACCCTGGGACGTCTTACTGCTTTTACAACGTAATGTAAGATCTTTTAATGTTATACGTGTACGTACATACTGGCTTCCTACATAATGATAGCTGCTCAAGCGCGGGCGCCTCTTACCTGGCGCTCTCCGGCAGCTGCTGGAACGAGCCTGTTTCCAGCAGGTCGTGGAAAAATATTGCGAATGCTGGTTTGAAAGGCGTTACTTTCAAAGTAAATATCCTTTAACGTAAGTTGGACTATGCGCGAGGGTGTACCATGGAATTCTTAAATCACAGTGTGTTTGACTCCATTTAAAAATCAACTCTTTGATGACAAGCTATTTAGAAGAATTTCAAACCCTGGAGATCAGACATTTATGTCATCATTAAAAATTTTACTGCCACATTTGTGTGATGTATCTTAAAGTGTAACACGCGCAAAAATCAACATTATATCGAAAGATTAGCTTCTCTTGCAGCTTATTAACCTTTGTGACCAATATTATATGTGGAAGCTTTGCTTTTCTTGTAGCAACACTATGTATATTAATGTAAGCCATTAACTCGTGTGTTACTGCTGCTTAACAGGGATGTTGCTATTGACTGACTACATCACGCGTCCTATGCTCTGAATACTTGCTGTCATGAGCTGGCGAGATCACGTGACATGAGCTGTGGCTGGCTTACAAAAGCCTATCGCAATCTCGATTTCAGTGATTCGGAAAGTAACATGCGGTGTTTGGTGGAATTCCAATGTGTGCTGTCGTAATACGAAAATACGCAACGTACGTGTTGCTGCACATCAAAGATATTTCCAAAATGTGTCTTTATCCCTGAGTTTCGTTTTCTAAAGTGCCGGGAAATTCTACACCCATGTCCAAAACCATAACCATTCAAAGGATTGATAAGTTTTGCACTTCTGAGGGAAAAATATACTGTCACTTAAGACAGAAAGTGTTTTCACGAGGGAGAAAGTGTATTTTTAAGCGGGAAATCCGGGAATTTTTTCGTTGTCCACGTATACATCCAGTATTAATCAAATTTGATACATATGAAGTATTGTCTCTATTGTGTGACTGGATTCTTGATTTCCTCGCAGAGATGTCACGGTTCTTACTGATAGACAGCAAGTCATAGAGTAGAATAGAAGTCATATACGGCGTTCTGCAAGATAGTGTCATAGGCCCTCTGCTGTTCCTGATTTACATAAATGATCTAGGTGATAATGTGAGCTGCCCCCTTAGATTGTTTGCAGAGGATGCTGTAATTTACCGTCTAGTAAAATCATAAGACGATCAATTCCAATTACAAAATGATCTAGAGAGAATTTCTTTATGATGCGGGAAGTGGCAATTGGCACCAAACAAAGAAAAGTGCGAGGTCATCGACGTGGGTACTAAGAGAAATCCGTTAAATTTTGGGTATACGATAAATCGCACAGATTTAAGGGCTGTCAATTCGACTAAATACCTAGGAATTACAATCACGAGCAACTTAAATTGGAATGACCACATAGATAATATTGTGGGAAAGGCGAAACAAAGACTGCGCTTTGTTGGCAGAAACTTGGAAGATGCGACAAACCTACCAAAGAGAGCCTACATTACACTTGTACGTCCTCTGCTGGAATATTGCTGCGCGGTGTGGGTTCCTTACCAGGTACGATTGGCGTAGGACAGCGAAAAAGTGCAAAGAAGGGCAGTTCGTTTCGTGTTATCGCGCAATATGGGTGAGAGTGTCACTGATATGATTCGCGAGTTGGTGTGGCAGTCACTGAAACAAAGGCGGTTTTCTTTGCGGCGAGATCTGTTTACGAAATTTCAATTGCCAGCTTTCTCTTCCGATGGAAAATATTTTGTTGACATCCACCTATGTAGGGCGAAATGATCAACATAATAAAATAAGAGAAATCAGAGCTCCAATGGAAAGATTGAGGTGTTCCTTTTTCCTACGCGCCATTTGAGTGGAATGGTAGAGAAATGGTATGAAACAGGTTCATTGAACCCTCTGCCAGGCACTTCAGTGTGAATTGCAGAGTAACCATGTAGATGTTGATTCCCTCCTGTATAGAGATTCAAGTACTTTCTGCTTTGATTGACCAAGATAATCAGCTGCAGATTTGATCGACTTTGGAATCCACTGAACATTTAAAACCCTCCTGCACCTCAGGCAGGCAACAGAAGCACACCCATTTCCACTCGCAGTCATGGAAGACAGAGAGAATTAGTGTTGAAATTATATCAGGGGCAGGCAACAAACAGAAATTTTTCAATTTTCCTGCATACAAATCATGCGGGTAATAACGCGTAATTTAGCACAGGAAGTACATACCTACAAATAAAAAAATTTTAAAAACGCTACATATAAGATGACACACACCTACATGTGCTACATGCACACTGAAAACATCATCGACAGTGTCGAATTGTATACTTAGTGTCCAGGATAATAGTATTAATAATGCAGCACATGCTGATATCAAAATCAGTATGCTCCGTAGAGAATGTGAAACAAAGCAGAAAAAAATAGAACGCCAAGATGACATGCAAGACTTGGAAAGGTAAGAAGTGGGGAAATGTTTGGGATGCAAACACGCCGGCCGCGGTGGCCGTGCGGTTCTAGGCGCTACAGTCTGGAGCCGAGCGACTGCTACGGTCGCAGGTTCGAATCCTGCCTCGGGCATGGATGTGTGTGATGTCCTTAGGTTAGTTAGGTATACTTAGTTGTAAGTTCTAGGCGACTGATGACCTCAGAAGTTAAGTCCCATAGTGCTCAGAGCCATTTTGTGATGCAGCGTCAAGGGTAACAGCAGCCATGTCTCCGAGCTGATAGTCCGTGCTGCTGGAAACGTCGTCGAACTGTTCGTGCAGATGGTCGTTCTCTTGCAAACGTCCCCATCTGTTGACGCAGGGATCGAGACGTGGCTGCACAACCCTTACAGCCATGCGGATAAGATGGCTGTCACCTCGCCTGCTAGTGATAAGAGGCCGTTGGGATCCAGCACGGCGTTCCGTATTACCCTCCTGAACCCACCGATTCCATATTCTGCTAACAGTCAATGGATCTCGACCAACGCGAGCAGCAATGTCGCGATACGATAAACCGCAATCGCGATAGGCTGCAATCCGACCTTTATCAAAGTTGAAAACGTGATGGTACGCATTTCTCCTCCTTAGACGAGGCATCACAACAACGTTTCACCAGGCAACGCCAGTCTACTGCTGTTTGAGAAATCGGTTGGAAACTTTCCTAATGTCACCACGTTGTAGGTGTCTCCACCGGCGCCAACCTTGTGTCAATGCTCTGAAAAGCTAATCATTTGCATGTCACAGCATCTTCTTCCTGTCTGTTAAATGTCGCGTCTGTAGCACTTCATCTTCGTGGTTTAGCAGTTTTAATGGCCAGTGGTGTATTATTCAGACAACATTCTGCATCACTAGAAATACGTCTTCTCGCCACGGCAACTAAAGGCAGTCTCTCTAATTTAGATTTTTTTCACAGTTTTCGGAAAATATTGAAGTAGCTTTTTTGAATTTGTACTGAGGCATAATTTTACTTTCACTGTGTAAAGGAGTGTTGTCGCTTTTTGAACTTTCACCAGGTCCAGTGTTTAATTTTGACTATGTGAGGCAAGTATATGTGACACCCATTGCCCCGGGGGGAGGGGCGGATTGAATGGAATATCAAATGCGAAGAAACAGGACACCAGTTGCGTTACACAATTTTTATCGAAACTAGTGTGCTCTTTCTTCACATAGACATTCTTCAAAAACAGACGTTGAAAATGAACAAAAATCTAAACGACAAAACTGGTCGCTGCAGTGGACTCGGGGAACTGCTGGCGTAATCGGCGCCCAGCGCTACCAACAGAAATGGCAAACGTTTAGATTCACGACCCAGTTCTGGCGCTACAGCTTGAGGGTTGATGGCGTTTGCAGAAATGAAAAAGCAGGGAAGTCGACGTGAAGTGTTGCGGACAAATCGGATACGTGACGATACCAGACGATGGACCCACGAGACACCTTTCAGTGTGCCACTTACATGCAGTTACCGCAGCTCGCACGGTGGTTGTCGGGAGGCGTGAACATCCGTCGTTTTCCTTTCAGTTCTTGCTCTGAGGGGCATAGCTTGTTGATGTACAGAGTATCCAATAATAAATCAATACTCCAACGAACAGCTCTAAAACCGGGAGTGTACTTACGACGTGCAGCCCATATTTTTATAGGCAGGCACGTTGATGATTTTGCTCTGATATATCCATACTTTCGTCGATACATGGAGAGCAGATAACGGTATTTTATTTTATGTCGATACATCGGATACTGTACATTTTAAAAATATCAATTCATAGGCAAGCTCTATCATTCCGCAATCGACGTCTGTTAAAACCCGTCGTGCGGCCATCAAGACGTCGGAAAGCCTTTCCGAGGAGCCATCTCAGTACAGGTGACAGCGGCGCCAACACGCCGCCCTTTTATACCTTGCGAACGCGATACTGCTGCCATCTGTATGTGTAGATATCGCTATCCCATGACCTTCTGTCAGCTCAGCCTGTCTCTGCCTGGAAGCACCCGGGTGGTTCTACAGCGCAAAAGACCTGCTGTCAATTTGAAATCAGAAACTACTCGAAATTGTACGTAGACGGAATAGATTTTAAATAAGCTAAACATTTATTCAAAATAACTGATGCCTTGTCATCCACAAACTAAATACTTTCCTTAGTGAAGTGTGTTGTTACATTTTAATTAAGAATATAGTCAAATTGTACACCATCGACTGCTAGGCACATTTGGAATGGCTGTTTGAGAGAGGGAGATGAACTGCACAAGCTACATTGGATGATAGGTCGTTGTGTGGTCTGGCGCGCATCATCTGACGTACCTGGGGTTCATGACAGACTCTATCTTTCAGTGCTCCCCGTAGAAGGAAATCGAGTTGAGTCATATCAGGGTACCTGGCTGTACTGCAGCATTCCGTCCCATACAACGGCCGGGAAACTTTCCATTCATTGGTCGCTTTGGAGCAGGGGAGCGTCTGGGCAGCGGCCGTGTTCGATCCACATACACTGTTGCTTGTCCACGGAACTACCTGTAGAAGAACAGTTAGTAAGAATATGTGCATAGATATTTCCATTTAATCACCCCGTGGATGAAGTGAGGTCCCACAATGCAATTTCGTATCGTGCCAAATCATACATTCATAATAAGAGCCTGTTACTTCAGTTCTGATGATTTTCAGAATCGTCTGCCATGCACTGCAGCACAGGAAGACAAAATTTTAAGCCACGTTCGAAATCACGTCCTCAGGAGTTCCCACTGGAGTGTCAGATGGTAAGGGTGGCATCAATATAAATGCGAGGTGGGAGTGACTCTAGTCTGCTGACCCCTCATTCCTTGGCTATACGTGTGGTGCCACTGTGCCAATGGATAGGCATCGCAGCCAGAGCGGCTTCCTCCAGTGCCCTGTCGGCTGCAGCCTTCGCCCTCGTCCTCTGGGAGACGTCGAAGCTGCGTCTTCGCACTGCTGACCTAATAATGCGTGCAAGGGTCTGGCGCGATGAACGACGACGGAAAGGACAGACATTCCTGTTTCGACAGAATTTCTGTGACATTCGCCATATAAAAGCAGCAGTGTAAATTCACCTCATTAGTGTACACGTCTGCATGCAACGTAAATTGTACCAGAAATGACCTGCATATAGACGACACAGTTGCTTGGTAGTTCTGCAGAGCAGACAATTAAACAGTGGAGGGGTCTGGTACAGTGGCGTAGCCTAGCCTGGCCGTGTTTTGTTTACAGCGGAGTACCGTGTGTCTGAAACCTCGTGAGCGAGCGAGCGAGCTAGAGAGTGCCCGCCCTTCCTACCCGGCCACGTCACGAGGTACTTCTACGGGATGTTCCGAAACATGGGGGGGGGGGGGGGGGGCGGCACTCAGGCGAAAACGCTTGCTATTGGGTGGAGCGCAGTGACGTCACGAGGACCCTGACGCGGCGCAGCCGTATGCTTACACGGCAAATGCGCCGCAGCACAGACTCGGTGCCATGTTACTCGTTCATTTTACTTTCGCTTTCGTTCGATACGCATCTGTACAAGTCAAAACAAGGGGCATGACAGGTTTTGTACACATTAACAGTAAATAAATGATGATTAAGTTGGAAAATAACTCGCTCGTTTGATGAAGAAGCAGATATGAATATAGTCTGTTTCTACTGCCGTTTACCAGACGACGATGCAATCCATAACTGCTTCCTCTTTGCAGCACATTTCTTCATTGCTTCCAACTTTGCTTCTTGATTGAGATGCCTAATCCTTACAAATGTTCTCGTTTTTACATAAAGAGTAATAACTGGTTCATGGACCTCAGGAAACTTTTGTTTTGTAATAGAGCACAGAGACTTTACATTTTTTTGTTTACACAGTCCATTTCCGTGAAAAGCAGCAAATTCATCTTCAAACAGCAACACTGTTGTTTTCCCATGCTGGCGTTGGAGTGTAAAGACCACCACGAGATGTAATTGATATCCAGTCTGCAGCATGATCTCCTTCACTTTTTGCTCCTGGAAAGCCCAGTGATTTATCAATGTTGTGGCACTTAAATGCAATATAGCCTGTACTGTATTGTACCGCATCTGGAAGAACATCTCACATTACAGAGTCGTCCCCCATTGCTACCACATCTGTCAGTTAATTTTCTTCCACATTCACAGTTTCTGGGATTCCTTGTAGCAGCTCTTCTTCAACAACATACACACAGAGCTCACTGGTAATGAAACTTGGGGATGCAGGATCCGGGTCGGGTCGACGCCACACTGGGAAGACTCCGTGTTTAATTCTTTAGTAACCGGCGTGTTCCCAGAGAGAGAGAGAGAGAGAGAGAGAGAGAGAGAGAGAGAGAGAGAGAGATCACTTGCATTACCTGTCAGTATAAGGAGACTTACCCTGTTCCTTACTTAAATAGGTGTAGGATTGTTATGAAATATACCTAATCCTCATACCCTAGGAAAAAAACTTTCCACGCAATCTTGATTCAGTCTGTAAGTTAATATATAGCTAACTTACACACTTCTCATACTTCCGAAAAGACCAAAGAGAGACATTTTATTGTAGTTATAAAACCTTTTTGGAAAGGCTACATTCTTTCTTTCTCACCAACGCGCATTGCTGGACAGATATCTAAGAATCTGTTCAAAGTATTTTCTCAAATTGAGAGATTAATTCCAAACCCACTACACAAGGATGAGCATTCATATTTTGGAACTCTAGAGTTCAAGGCATCAAAGATGTCGTTAACGAGTTCAATAAAATTACTTTCAACGTCTTCATGAAGAACATACTTCAAAGCCTGAGCTGTTTGTCGTGAAAATAGTCGCGCTGCCATCTGTACATTCTGCCTTGCTTGTCGAGTTACGTTTAAGTGCGCTTCAGTAATGTGGTGTGTTATCGTTAAGTCACTCTTCTGATGCTTTAAAAGTTCCTGTGTAGCTGCCTTGGATATTTTGGATTCATCAGGTAGCGTAATGCCTGTATCCAAGAAACGGTTCCGTAATAACTTTAACAGGTGTGGTACATCGAAGAAAACCTATACATTCGTGGTGTCGTCTGCTTGATTTACGAAATAAGTTCTCTCTGTATCGACAGACAGTTCCTTCCAAACTTTTATATTTTTTCCGTCCATATCACACGTCACAGCAACAACACCGATTCCTGATGCCTCAACTACCTTAATGATGCTCTGAAGCAAATTACTGGTAATCACAGTGTCGAAATCATAGTAAACTGGTTGTTTCCACTGCTTACACAACCCACGTATCGTGCAAACTTGTACATTGGAATGTGGTCCGACTACTACGTCTTCAGACGAATCGTAACATGTGCGGCCATCAAAATTGATTTCGTCAAATGTCAGAACTGCTTGTCTCTCTCTCTCTCTCTCTCTCTCTCTCTCTCTCTCTCTCTCTCGAGTAGTAAAAGTGTGTGACTTGGCTTTCAATAAATGCAGGATATCTTCAAGAATACCCGGTCTGTGTTTAAATTCCTTCGTCCGTTTCTGAAGGGTTGGCCTGCACGGCAAAGGAATTTTTCGCTTTCGCAAATAAGTGTATGCTTTAGGTGACAGAGCTCTTAAAGTTAATGCATGGGATGTGTCCTCTGAATTCCACTTTACCCTTTTATTTTCGTTTAATAGGCATCTTATTTGCGCCAGTGTAAAACAATTTCACAATACACTATTTACACTTTTGTGCAATGTTGCTTTTTCTTTCACGTCAGATGACTTTTCTGCCCGCTTCAGCGAAAGAACACGTCGGAGATCTTTCGTTTCACTTCGTAAGGCTGCATCACATTTTTTAGTGCCGCTTCTTACTGTGCATTCAATCTCGGCCCTCAGTTCCTTAATTTCCGAATTCTTATTCAATAGTTCAGTGGGTGCATGAACGCAATCTGTACATGTGCTTCGGTCGACTTTCTTTTTTTTCGGTGACACAGTTTCTAAAGCCGTCAAAGCTCGCTTTTGCAAACTTCTTGCTCCACAGCGTTGTGCACGACTTCCGGATCCCTAAGGAATGAATTTAATTTCAATTTTATTATTCCTAAAATTATTTACTGAGTAGGCCTACTCTTCCTAAAATTTTTGACCAAGTACTATGCAACTGCATTAATTTCTCACTAAAAATCAGATCAATAGACAAAAGCGATTATATATCACCGGCATAAGCGGCTACAATAGCATAGTTTGATAAAATGTAAAAATACAATGTAAGAGGAAATACAGTTATACGAACCCATAACCTCCAACATGGGAGTCAGAAACCATACCACTACGCTGCGAAGTCAGCTGGTCAGCATCAGCTATTGTTACAGAAGTAAATGTAAACAAATTACGCGAAATATGCTGATTTTGTCATTTGAACTACACTCCTGGAAATTGAAATAAGAACACCGTGAATTCATTGTCCCAGGAAGGGGAAACTTTATTGACACATTCCTGGGGTCAGATACATCACATGATCACACTGACAGAACCACAGGCACATAGACACAGGCAACAGAGCATGCACAATGTCGGCACTAGTACAGTGTATATCCACCTTTCACAGCAATGCAGGCTGCTATTCTCCCATGGAGACGATCGTAGAGATGCTGGATGTAGTCCTGTGGAACGGCTTGCCATGCCGTTTCCACCTGGCGTCTCAGTTGGACCAGCGTTCGTGCTGGACGTGCAGACCGCGTGAGACGACGCTTCATCCAGTCCCAAACATGCTCAATGGGGGACAGATCCGGAGATCTTGCTGGCCAGGGTAGTTGACTTACACCTTCTAGAGCACGTTGGGTGGCACGGGATACATGCGGACGTGCATTGTCCTGTTGGAACAGCAAGTTCCCTTGCCGGTCTAGGAATGGTAGAACGATGGGTTCGATGACGGTTTGGATGTACCGTGCACTATTCAGTGTCCCCTCGACGATCACCAGTGGTGTACGGCCAGTGTAGGAGATCGCTCCCCACACCATGATGCCGGGTGTTGGCCCTGTGTGCCTCGGTCGTATGCAGTCCTGATTGTGGCGCTCACCTGCACGGCGCCAAACACGCATACGACCACCATTGGCACCGAGGCAGAAGCGACTCTCATCGCTGAAGACGACACGTCTCCATTCGTCCCTCCATTCACGCCTGTCGCGACACCACTGGAGGCGGGCTGCACGATGTTGGGGCGTGAGCGGAAGACGGCCTAACGGTGTGCGGGACCGTAGCCCAGCTTCATGGAGACGGTTGCGAATGGTCCTCGCCGATACCCCAGGAGCAACAGTGCCCCTAATTTGCTGGGAAGTGGCGGTGCGGTCCCCTACGGCACTGCGTAGGATCCTACGGTCTTGGCGTGCATCCGTGCGTCGCTGCGGTCCGGTCCCAGGTCGACGGGCACGTGCACCTTCCGCCGACCACTGGCAACAACATCGATGTACTGTGGAGACCTCACGCCCCACGTGTTGAGCAATTCGGCGGTACGTCCACCCGGCCTCCCGCATGCCCACTATACGCCCTCTCTCAGTCCGTCAACTGCACATACGGTTCACGTCCACGCTGTCGCGGCATGCTACCAGTGTTAAAGACTGCGATGGAGCTCCGTATGCCACGGCAAACTGGCTGACACTGACGGCGGCGGTGCACAAATGCTGCGCAGCTAGCGCCATTCGACGGCCAACACCGCGGTTCCTGGTGTGTCCGCTGTGCCGTGCGTGTGATCATTGCTTGTACAGCCCTCTCGCAGTGTCCGGAGCAAGTATGGTGGGTCTGACACACTGGTGTCAATGTGTTCTTTTTTCCATTTCCGGGAGTGTATATACTAGCTTTAAAATAGTCAACATATCGAGAATACTTAAAAAAAACGGCTATTTCTAAGACAAATGTACCTATTATATCCAGGAGGGAAAGCAAATACACTTGAGCAACATTATTTATTGCCTGTACAATATAGCGAGTCATTCACTCCCGTAAAGCAATATAGTAATGTGTGAAAAAGCATTCCATTTATGTGATTTCGTTTGTATTACGGTAATTTTTCAGTTTCTATTATTGAAGGTGTTATGTATATGCAGACGTCTTACCCTTGCGTTTGCATTACCGCTTTCCACAATTTCTTATCCACGCCAGTTCGGAAAGTTTATGCAGGGGATTGCTGCTGGTAATAACTTCTTTCTTGAAGGTAACCCTAGAAGCTCATTTCTCAAATCCCGTTCACAATCTTCTGGCCGATAGTGACCTGACCACACACGTGCAGTTTCCACATTCACTGTGTCCTCGCGTTTGCATCGAACCATCCATTCACGTCGCAAGTGCCCATCCTTGGGAGAAACGTGACAAGTAACGTCCGTCGTCGTCCGAGCACTGTTAATGCAATGTGCCACGGCGCAGTTACAGCGACCCTTGCTCGTGGCTGTCTCAAAACTGAATGCACGGCACTGCAGCCTCCTCTCCGTGACGTCAAGGCGCGCGAGGGCGTCTGCGAGTTTTTTTACTCGCTTGGTGCCGGAATGGCCTGCCTGCTTTTCCTATACGCCTCGGTTCCGAAATGCCGTGCCGGCGTTTCCGCGGCGCGCGCCTCAAATCGGTGGCGACGCACTGTGCAGACCCATCCGGGCAGCGTTCATTTTTAGGTAAGAGTTGGCACCACTGCGAGACAGCACACGATAGCCATCTCCCGAAACACGACATTGTGGAGTAAATTACATCCACACAGGAACAGAAATCAAAAGCCAGGGTTGCTACATCTGTTACGAATATACGTCAGAACGCCTGTTCATCTGAATGCATTTTCGTCTACAATTCCCTCCTAAATGTATGGATATATCCCGAAGCGATTATAAACGAAATGTGGTGTAATTATACCGGACAACTGAGGACTTGCTCTTCCATTGTGTTTGCTCTAAGAGGTAAAAGTTCCCCTTGATTGGGTGGATTGAAGCGCAACCATTCTTGTGATACGAGTAGTGCTCAGAAGTAACGGGAAACTCGCCATTTTACGCGTTTTATTACTCAGATTCATACGTCCTTTTTGTCTTTGTGTGTACAACGTTATGCGTATCGGTTACTTAGTGTGTTGTCAGGTGTTAGAAAGGATACTGGTATTTTAAGAGTATCTGCGACTATTTGTTTACTGTAAAAACGGATTACCGCATTTGTATTAAAATTTGCTATGAGAACGGATTAAAATGCATCGTGGTTTTAGAAATATTATATACCGCTTTTGCTGAGTATACTACGAGTGAAATAGGTGTTTACGACTGGTATAAACCTTTAGAAGAAGATGAGGATGACGAGAAGGTCATAATAGAAGACGAACTGAGAGTTAAACCAAACGATGCGTAAACCAACACTCGATCGACTCGGTGACAGACGGCCAAGACCACTGAAATGTGTTAAGTTTCTGACAGTGATCTCCGGTTTTGACAGTACAGTGCACCACGACTCCTTGTCCCAAGATGAAACGGCCAGTGGGCAGATCTTCTCACCAGCTCAACCCCGATGGCTTGAAGCAACACGGAAAGGTGTCCCGCTTTGTGGCGGAACAGTTCATTGTTTCTGCACTGCGATAACGCACCTGCTCACAGTTCGTTGCCAGCTTGTGCATGTTTGGCTAGAAACAATACTGTAGTGATGTCCTTGGCCCCATGTTCGCTCCATGTGACATTTTGTTCTCAAAAATCAAGACAAACCTTAAAGAGCTGTCTTTTACATAAAAGATGACATTCAAACTGCACCTCTGAGAGAACTAAACGCTACCATAAGGATTGTTCCAGAACAGTTTTAAGCATTGGAAGAACCACTGGAATAAATGTATAATATGTAATAGGAAATATTTTGGTGAAGACGACATTGATGTAGACCAATAAATAAACCCAGTGTTGGATACAACATTCACCGCTGTTGCTTCCACTATCATATTGTCCATTTCGGTGCCAACGTCACGACCCTGTCATAGTCTTCTAACAGGAATGTCGTTGGTTCACCACCCAAGTTTCGTCGATAGAAAAGAGTTCTGTTAATTTCCTGACTTGTATCAAGTATTTGCATCGCCAGTCAGTAATGACTTCTCTCGAGAGAGACCTTTCCTTTACTTAGGTCTGTTGCAAGTAAATCGCATTTCATGCAGTGTCTTACGCTAAACAGCTTTCTTCCAAGGAAAATAATTTTTTTGTTTTTACGGCAACAACTAATTTGTGTAATGTCAGCAGTAGTTTTTAGCCATACAAAAGTCCCTATGGTTGATCAAATTACCTATTTTGAGAAGCTGCCTGCAATGATGGATTTATACTCCAAATTTCGTAGTGCACTTTCTTGGCGGTTCTGGCAAACTGTGTGGTTTATTTTCGGTTGCCTTTCTGATGCGTCCAATAGCGGCAAGGCTGAGTTGTGTGTAAACTACAATCCTTTCTTATTGAGACGGGCAACATTAGCCCCCAGTTCTTTCTGTGCCGACTCTTTAATACAATCTGTGATTGCAATAGAGGTGACTGAGCCATTTTTACCCCAAAGATCGCAATTCTTTGCATTGTGCAGATTTTCCTGTGATGTGGTGCGCTTGTCGATCATCTCTGAATAACATATTCGTACATGTCCACAGAGCATTTCACACGGTGGATTACTGTCGACTGTTGAAGAAGATAGAAACGTGTGGAATAGGTTCCCATGTATGTGAGTGGACCTCAGCTCTTACGTGACAGAACCCAGTATGTTGTCCTCAGTGGCGAGCGTTCGCCAGAGGCAGGAGTTCTCCAGAAAAGGGTGGTTGGACCGCTCTTACTGTCTGTATACATAAATGGTCTGGTGGACAGGTATCTGCAGCTGTTTGCTGACTGTCCCCTAGTGTACAGTAAGATGTCATCGTTGAGTGAGTGTAGGAGGACACAAGGCGAGTTGGACAAAATTTCTAGTTGCTGTGACGAATGGCAGCCATCTGTAAGTTGATGCAGGTGAGTAGGAAAAACAGACACGTAGTGTTAAGGTGTTCCGCTAGACACAGAGGTGTCGCTTAAATGTCTGAGCGAAAGTTCGCAAAGCGATACGAAATGGAACGAGGTTGAGAGGACTGCGGTAGGGAAGGCGGGAGGTCGACTTTAGTTTGTTGGGAGAATTTTAGGAAAGTGTGGTTGGCCTGTAGATGAGGCTGCATGTAGGCCGCTGGTGCGACCTATTCTCGAGTACTGCTAGAGTGTTTTGTATCGGCAACAGGTATAATTATAGGAAGACAGCTATAGGACTGAGAGCTGAGCTGCTAGATTTGCTACCGGTAGTTTCGAGTGACGCAGAGGTATTGTGCAGAAGGTTCAGGAACTCGAATCGGAATCACTGGAGGGGAGGCGACGTTCTTTTCGAGGAACTCTGTTGAGAAAATTTAGAGAACTGTTTTTTGACGCTGACTGCAGAACAATTCTAGTTGTGGCAATGTACACTTGAGACAAGGCGTGTGAAGATAGGGTGAGACGCACTGTTGCTCGTACAGAGGCATACAGGCAGTCGTTTCTGCCTCGCTCTACTTGGGAGCGGAACGGAAAAAGCAGATGACTGCAGTCAGTTGAGAACTTTTTATGTGTACCAGTTACTACTATTGTTTCATACGGTTGCTGCTCCACCTACATTGATTATTTTGTACTGAATGCAGCAGTTTTATTACGTCTGTAGTTTCTAGTTGGTATTTCAATTGTCTTTGGAGCTTCTTACTGGCTCTCTCGCTTGGGATTAGCCTTTAACTTGCATCAGCTGTGGGGAGAGGTTCCCGCGACATTGGTTAAAGTTCAGCAATGCCAGATCTATACAAGTATTTTGATATTTGTAAGTGAACATGCAATAATCAATTAACACTGAGTTTTTCTATTTCTTACAGACACCTGATTTCTTTCTGGCATGATCTAATTTATGCATAGCATTAGATACAGGAAATACAGTACTTTTTTGAGACTGGTATAAAGTTACGGTTTAAGTGTTTGTAGTACTACTGAAAGAGAAATTTTACTCGGAAGCAGCGTAGCTGGTGTACACTTTAAGTTGACTTAGACCTTTTTAAGTATAAATGTAAAGTTTTACGCCTTCTGTAGTGGTGTGTAACTTATTTTGTGTCCAGAATTTTCAGAAAATGCAAAAAGTTACACAAAGTTAACATGAACGAGTATAGTAGTTGTGCAGGATACCGCCTGCCACAGACCATATGGTGGGTTGCAAAGTTTGTAAGCAGATGGAAATGAACGTTCCAGTGGATGTATCTCTTGTTGCATGCATGATTATATGAGCACATGTGACGATTATTATGCAGCAGGTAGTTTGTGTGTGTGTGTGTGTGTGTGTGTGTGTGTGTGTGTGTGTGTGTGTGTGTCAGGGAGAGCCGACCTGGTGCCCGTGTTGTATTTGAAATATTCGACCGACTTATTGTGTACGAAGCAGTGACTTTTATATTTTTTGTCGGTAGGTCAGGAAATTTCCATGTTACTGGTCTGAATCACTTAGCTGTCTGGTGAGGAAATTGTATTTCAGTACTTGCAGATGCGTTTAGTTTCCAGTGTTTTCTTCCTAAGTGATTGAAGGAATTGGTACGCAGAGAAGGTAGTTTTGGGGTGTGTTTGAATGTAGATGAAGGGTTGGGTAGCAACTGCATGCCGAGGTGAAAGGAGGCGGATCTGTGGAGTGAACTATGAGGAAATGTGCCAAATGAATTTAAGAGATGGAGTGCACCTATTTTTAATGGGAGATGGGTGAAGTTTCTGATTATGGGCTAGTTCTGTGCATCTGTCTGTAATACGCTGGTTAACCCGTATCGCAGAAGCGAGATTTCTAGATTTGTGACTTGTCGCTCGGAAGAAGTGTATTCAGAATTGTTGGCAGTTTTGCGGCTGTGACAGTTTCTTTCATTTGGTGTGTGTGTGTGTCTCGATAGTAGAGAGTAAGTGTGTCGATGTTTTGTGCAGGAGCCTTTCTGATGCAGAGCGAGGCAGGAGGCTGAGAGAGGCGGCTGAGTGGGGGGCGGTGGAGGAGGTGCGGGCGTTGCTGGCGGTTGGGGCGGACGTGGCGGCGAGGGGCTGGCACAAGTGGACCGCCCTGCACTGCGCTGCAGGGAGAGGCGACGCGGCTGTGGTGCGGCTGCTGCTCTCTGCGGCGTCCGACCCCAACGCCAGGAATCTGCTGGGGCGGACGCCGCTGCACTTGGCGGCACGGTGGGGGCGCGCAGAAGCGGCGGCTGCGTTGCTGCAGGGCGGAGCCGACAGGGGGGTGAGGGCTAATGACGGGAGGACCCCCCTGGACTTCGCCAGGCGGTACGACCATCACGAGATAGTCGAGATGCTAACAGGGCGTTAATACGTGCCACTAGAGAAAATAACATGTACTTCATTCTACATAACATTAAAATAAAAAATTGAAAAATGAACGCTTTCTCTATTCATTTCTACCTTTTGCAGTCCACACAATTACTCCAGTAACACCACAACTACTGCAACAACAGGAGATATCTGTAAACCAACGTGACAAACCTTCCTTTCGAGAATTCACTACGTAAAACATTTCACAAGCAATTTCTGCAAAAGCTCGGCAACAATTGACAAATACTCCATCATTCATAAACTTCACTTCTCTCTCCCTCTCTGTCTTGCGTTTCTCTTCCCATATACAGTATTCAAACAGCTTACAAGAATACAGCCGACGTCTCTCACAACCGCCTGTATTTCGAAATGTAAACACCCAATCTCTTCCAAGAGACAAATGCGAGAATACCGGTTGTTGTGCGTTAATGTTAGTTCTTTGCACCAGTCTCCTACATTACCTAATTACTGCAAACCATTTGCTAGCAGTGTCTATGTTGCTACGTTACATCACTGCGAACTGCACCATACTCAGATTACTGGCATATAAGCTGTTCACTTAGAATGTACCTTCACTTCCGACTTCACACTGAATTCACTTCTGTGCGTGCACCGCACAAGTACTTTCCACGTTTAACTGTAATGTCACATTGGTAGCAGTGCTCACACCACATCATGCTCACACCATCTGCAGCCTTCTTGCCAGCTCACCTTCAAATAAAGACAATTGAAGAACCACCTAAAATCATTCCTCTCCCACACACCTCGCTCGCTGCTCTTAACAGAAGAAACTACCATCTCTCAGGGAATTATACTCAATCACGTGAGACATGGAGCGATCACTGGAATTATACGGCAGTTTCCCAAAGTACAGTTTTGCATCTCTATAGGTGTTTTGGAAGCAGACCGCATTTGGAACATTCATTCCCCTCTCTGCTGTGATACAATTAGACTTTGCATACCCGTCCGTGCATGTGTGACCAAAGTGACAGACTGCATTCTGAACAAGAGCTTCTGTGGCCCTCACGTGGCGGCGTTACACACGGAAGCTCCTGAACATTCTCTGTGAGGAAGCAGGGACGCCAGAAGGCAGTACTGACTTGGTGAGTGACCTCCACGGCATTGATGAATACTTCAGGCTCTGCCAGTTGATCCTCAACATAAATAAATGTAATATACTGCGCATACACAGGAAAAGAAATCCACTACTGTACAATTACACTACTGATCACAAATTGCTGGAAACAGTAAGTTACCTACAGTAAAATACCTAGGAGTAACTGTCCAGAGCCACCCTGCGTGCAATGACCAAAAATACCAATTGGTAAGAAACTGCGATAGATATTTTCTCAGCGATTCCACAATCATATGTTTTGGGCTCCTAAATCCAAATTTCGTGCTTCCTGCCCTGTAGTATGTCGAGTTCACAACGAAAGCCTCAAAATTTTCCGACTTTTCTCAGATTTTCATTTATTTCACAAAGACCACGTGTTTCTCAAAGTTGAAACCCCAACACAAAATTAAATTGGACAAACTCGTCTACAACATGCAGCAATCAGCAGTGATTTTCTGACTGCGAGTGGTGACCGCGCTAGAGCGTCCTAAAGAAACGGTGACTCCCCAAAATTCGGATCGCGCCTAACGCCATTCACCTGTTGCACTCTGCTATTACGGCACTTTGGAACGGTGTGGCACGCGTCAGCAGACGGAAAACAGCCCAGAACTCCACCTGTGTTCTTCGCATCGTCAAACACAATAGCACTCACGGCAGACATCCGCTGTCGAAACGGACGTCATATATTTTGAAACGTGTTCGTATTTCTTTAAACTAGTGCTTGTAAGTGTGTGGTTGGTATCTGAGAAATTGCTAAAATTTATTTTGATATCGAAATACGTAAATCTCATTCCAGTGCGACAGAAAAGTGTAAAAATTAAATTTTGTTCTGAAGTATTTGAAGCACACGCTACACGATGCGAAATCCAGGCTAGCCGGTACATCAAACAATTCGCCTGCGAGAGAGGAGGTCGTTTTCAATGTAATTTATTTATACCATTTATCTACAAAACAGATAACTCAATTTAAAATATTGGTCCTGAATATTGTAAATCTTTATCTTCAGACTTGTAAACAATAACTGCACCAGATCTGCTATCGTATTTATAGTGCAAATGAAGATAAATTGTAACGCATCCCGTTTTGTGTCAAAACTGCTCCAAAATTCACAAGATAACGCCTTTCTGAAATAATTTACCGATTCGGAAAGTCTGAAATGATAATTTCACAGATACATTCTGGTGTGTGGCGGAGGACAGTTTGAGTACCACAGCTGTTCCGGCCTTTTGCTGTTGCAGTCGCGATGCTAGAAATATCTTTGAACTACTCGTCTATTAAGAGCTCTGAATGGAAAGAAAGAACATCTGGGGTGCATTTCCTCGCCATGTTACAGTTTTAGGTGGAACCTTTAACCTGCCATCTCTGCAGTGGGCGACATAGGTGGCTTAGACTGTTGGCAGGGCCAGGGAATCGTGAGAAACTGATCCAAGTGCTTTACTCAAAAACTACCTCAGGCCATTAATCTGAGAAACGGGTCGTGAAGACAGCATCTTGGACTTGCAAGTGACAAATAGACCCGAACTTTTCGAATCTGTTAGGGTAGAACGGGGAATCAGCTATGACAAGAGCGTTACAGTGTCACTGAATACGACCGTAACCATAAATAGAAAATAAGTTGGGAATATTATTGTGCTTAGCAAGAGCGACGAGAAACAGGCTTCAGCTTTCCTTTCCTTTCCTTTCCTCTGCAGCAGCAACAGCGCGGGTATCAGTGGAAGCAGTTGAAGAGCATTGTGAAATACGCTTCAGACAGGCGTGTACCGAGCAAATGCGTTTCAAGCCCGGTTTCGCAGCGACGAGTTTACGGCACTTGTTTTCATTTAAGTACGCGTCTGCGCACGCGAGATCACGAGACAACAAAGAAATTTCCGAGATCCGAATTTCATCGATGAAAATGACGCCAAAGAAACAGTTGTTTCTGGAAAGAGCACCATATCTGTAACATATTGCATTACTCTCTACATAACGAAAGCCTGTGTAAACATTCGGTCTTGTCTCTTGGGCGAAAACGCTTACAACACTGTTATTCACGTGGAAAACAGCAACAGGTGGCGTCATTCGCGCTTCAGAATTCCCGTCGTCAGACTGCCCGCGCATGTACTAACCCTAAACATTATTCCGATAACAACGTCTGTTACTATTAGTGCGCTAGATGATTTAATACAAGATGTCGCGTTTGATGTATTATTTTTGCAGCAAGTCTCAGCGGCAGCTGTAGGGACATCAGCTGGCTTTCAAGCTGTCATTACTATCGATCCAGAAATGAACAGCGCAATGGGGGATCTTTCGAGGGATGGGTTTACACCTGAAAACGTCCAACTTTATCCCAGCAGACGTGCAATTGCATGTTCTGTCGCTGAGACATTCCGCTTAAATATTTACGCGCCATCCGGGACTGACGTTACACATGCACGGTCGGACTATTTTTTAATCAGAATGTCCCATGTCTTTTGGTTAATGTGTGTATGCGAAGCACACGCTACACGATGCAAATTAGAGGCTAGTCAGTACATCGAACAATTCGCCTGCGAGAGAGCAGGCCGATTTCAGTGTAATTTGTATATGTCATTTGTTTGCAAAACAAATGACTCTGATTAAAATGTTGGCCCTCAATATTGTTCGTCTTCATGTTTAGACTTCATTTACCTGTTTGGAACCTCTTAAATGATATATTTTCACAGATACATTGTGACAGTCACTGTACCTTGCGGTGGACATGAAGATTGATTCTAACTAAATTTGTTGGCCTAGGTGTCCGAACGGAACGCTCCTCTGTTCTGTAACCAGTTACTATTAAGAGAGTGACGGAGCTGTCAAAAACGTACGGTACAGGTCCAGCGCGACAGCTGTCTGGAGGCAGAAAGGGTGCCAGCATCACAGAATCGGCAGAGGGATTCGATACGCCCGCGCATGCGCAGAAGTACCCGTTCTGCTTCTCGCTCGGGTGGCCACCGGCCAACTGCAGAGTTTCGTAATGCAGATTTTGCGCCTTTTGCGGTGAGTAACTCTTCACGAACACAGTAACTAAAAGATGTAGAAAAAGAGTCGGGAGGACGAATTGTGACAGGCGTTGTCAATGTGGTCACCTCTCTAAACCTCTGCACACCCTCCGCATCAAACAAGAGCTGCTAGGGAAAGATTTTTCAGCGATCAGAGTCCCGTATTTTCTGAGACAGACAAAAAAAAAAATGGTTCAAATGCCTCTGAGCACTATGAGACTTAACATCTGTGGTCATCAGTCCCCTACAACTTAGAACTACTTAAACCTAACTAACCTAAGTATATCACACACATCCATGCCCGAGGCAGGATTCGAACCTGCGACCGTAGCGGTCCCGCGGTTCCGGACTGAAGCGCCTAGAACCGCACGGCCACCGCGGCCGGCAATTCGCATATACTTATTCTTAATTGTCACATCAAGGAAAAAGTTCTTTATCAGTCGTCCTATATTGATTTTCCACTTTAACGAAATACAAGACTTGACTGTTCTTTTATAAACCGAAATAACAACTTCTGCCAAAGTGAAACAAAGACTGCTGTGTGCGCATTCACGCCAAAACGGTTACAAGTAAGTCAAAGATTATGAGTCTCACAGAAATGAATACACACAAGAACCGTATCACTGTAACACATCGATACATCGGAGTACCTATACACTAATAAAACCAAATGTGAATATTGTCACAAAAATATGTCTGTTACTTCGCAGAAAAGCAGTACGATATTAGTGGCATCGAGAACTGGGGTTGGAGTGCCGTAATGGTCACGTAAATAAAGAACCATTACAACACGAAAGCCAATTACGTATACAAATTATTTATAAAAAAATGTAAATTAATTTAGTTGTGTATTGCGATATTTTTTAATAAATGCATTTCAGTTTGTTTTTTTATAAAACATAAACCAGTCCAATATTCTTTCTACCTACAATAAATACTGCTGTAAAACCTTTTTATTTTTCTTGTTTCAGCTACAAACTTGCAATAACAGTGTAAACTTAAGTGAAGTTGGTTACTATAATGTGTTACTTGATTTTAAAGTTTAATGTACAAGGTTAAAACGGAACAAGTGCGACGATTTATCTCTAACCGTTCGTGAATTTTGATTTTTTAGGAAAACGACAGAAAACCCCAGTCTGACGAGCTAGAATGTCGTTAAGAGTCCCAGACTTCAAGGTGTTGACTTGTTGCTCCGGTGAGAGGCAACAAGGCCAGGCTGACTCGATTACGGGGCCAGCGTGTGTGGGCGGTGGTGTTGTGACGTCACCACAGTGTGTCGGCAAGAGGCGCCTGCCGCGGCCTTCAGTTGATGACAGACTGAGGCAAAGAAACTGCAGGGAGACTCACTGAGGCCTCGGTGACGCGACACAAAATAACAACTTTTTTCTTTTCCATTATCGTCAAGAGAACTGTAACATTTTCAATATGTCGAACGTAGTATTGAAAGTCTAAACCAGATGTAATCACTTACCAAATGAAAGGAAGAGGTACTGATTTCTGTAAGTTTCATAGCGTCCTTTTGGGCAGGGCATTTCCACTTTGCAAATAAAACACAGTTGTTGACAGAGAAAACGGTGGCAGCCAGAACACATTCATGACATGCTGGAAAATAACAGTGCTATTACTACAATTCATGTGGGGCTCTGTAGAAAACATCTGAGGCAGCAGAATGTAATGTTTAAAACGTTAACCAGATGTAATTTGTTATAAAATCAAAGTAACAAGTACTCATGATCCCTACTTCTCAAAAAGATTGTTCGAGTAGGGCATCTTCCATTTGCAGATAAAATGCAGTCATCGGCAGAGTAGACTGAAAGACGTCCGTTAAATGCTGATAAAGAACAGGAGAGTACCCCCTGTTACCACATTCCAAATAGGAAGCTGTAGATAATAGCCTTTGACGTTGCAGGGAGTAATATTAAAAAATGTTAACCACATGTAATTACTTACCCAGTGCTAGAAGGAAGTACTTATTTCTCTACATTTAAAAGCCTCCTTTCGAGCAGGGCAGGGCATCTTTCCTTGGCAAAAAAAAATAAAAAATAAAAAAATGCAGTCGATATCAGAATAAATGGCGGCAGCGACGTGGCGATCATTAACCTGCTGATAAGGAACAGGAGACAGCATTTGAGGCAGCAGGGTCCCATATGAACAGTGTCTAACCAGGTCTGTTTACCTACCAAGCGGAAGAAGGGAGGAGCAGCTGCGTCGCTGGAGGGTGTCCACGTGTTTGTCGTCGCTGCCGGGGAGAGAGAGGGGCGCTGGAGTTCCAGCGTCAGGGGGGTAGTTGTGAGTTGAGACGCCGAGCAGGGGACTCTGGGCAGTGCAGGCGTGAAGTTAAGTGCGCCTGCGCTTAAGTAAAGTGCTCTGTGTTTGAATGCTGTGAAACAGAGGAGAGAGATACAATTAACGGTTCAGAATGAAATGAGGTAAGGATATCAGAAAAGAGTGTGAAGAGGAATGAAGGTAACTTTTTTTTATTTAGTGGTACTGCAGTCACGTGTAGTTCCATTAGTTTCATTGTTGAATTAGACAGCCATATCAAGGAAATTGAGATTTTTCATTAAAGATTGTTTAATTTTCACTGTGAGGGTTTTTTCATGTCTCAGTTATTTCATTGACGTTTGTGAGAGTAAGATTTTGGTATCGGTGTCTTCCTTTGACAATGTTAATAAATGTTGTAATATGAAGTGCATACATGTGTTAATATATCTGATAATGTAAAAACATTTTGCTAAAGGCGTGTTTCACCACATCCTCGGTCCAAGCCATTTTTATTCAAAGCAGTGTCTCACTCAGTGGTGTGTGTAAAACAGTTTGCTCGCTGTCTGGAGCATTGCACTGGGCTCTCAGCAACTGGAGTCAGAAATTTGCAACTGGAACGCAGAGAGCAGCCAAGCACTGTGCTTCCAAGCAATTACATTACGAGGGGAGATGTTTCCATTTCAGGATATGTTTGCTACGAAAATTATCAGGGAACAGGCATCATTTCACGAACAGCATTACTTGCAGACCATTAACACACGGTGACCACTTTGTTTTTATTAAAGAGATTAATAGTAAAGTTCAGGTTTTAATCAGTTTACAGTTTTTACGGTATCAATACAGTAAAACAACATATTATCACGTCGGAAGACATAAGAGACACGTTATTGCAGGGAAAAGGACAGCCACAAAAGAATGTGCACCATGAGATTATAAGCCTACCAACTGACTCACATAATTTCACCGCACTGGCTGACTACGGATCTCCAGTTACATCGTATAGTGATGCAGCGGGCAATAAACACAATGCGAATAATTCTTGCTCTACAATCCCATTACAAAGGACTAAAGTTAGAGGAGCAGTTTCAGGAAAAAGAATAGATGGAAAAACCACTCACACACACTTAAAATTTATTGTTCACAGCCACACAATTTATGCAGAATTTTGGATCGTCCCACTTTTAAAAACTGACGCTAAGCTGCGTATGGCTTTTTTAACAGAACATGATGCCATTTCGGACTATGAAGATGCATTACACTTTCAGCAGAGCATTTCAATACACAAATGGGAAATTAACAGATTAGAGCTTTCTTCATACACAAAAAATAACCAATGGTACACATCATTTTTAACTGACACGTATTTTGCCACAGTCAATGCGGATGAAGGATTAAATTTCGACGTTTCGCAGACAATCAAAGCCAAGGAAGACAGTTGTGAAGCAGCAACAGACGAACCAAACAACACACTCCATTGGACAGATTTTTCAGATCACCACTAATTCAACTGCTACTGATACAACTTTGCTCTCGCCACATTTAATTTTGAAGAATAAAAATCACCCAGACAAAATAAAAGAACTTGTGACTTTCCCCAAGTCACAGCGTCTACGTCATCGTTAACAGACAGACACTGCAACAGTTAATACAAAAGAGGCAGCTGAGAAGAGGAAAACGCTGCAACAGAAGGTAAGTCACACTAAAAAATCTGAAGTTGGACAGTAAGTTTTAGTTCAAACACGGCCATTGTCTTAGTAAAGCAAAGAAGAGGTGTCAGAAATTTGCATTGCCTTATAACGGACCATTTCGGAATCGACGGATCCCTCTTCGGAACGTAGGACATCTTGAAACACTCAGAACGAAAGCTTCGACAGGTGTTCATCACATCACCAATACAAAACCGTTCACTATGCAATTGTTTGATTTTGTACTCCTCATGAAGACAAAACCATATCGATATACTACACTTCGTTTCCTCATAACGCCAACCGTTTGTACGTAGTAGTTAAACTTTTTCTACAAATTTTCTTTCATTGACATGTATGAGTACATGACAATAACATTTTTATCTCATACAGCACAAGCCATTTCGGATGTTTATTTTCACTGTGTCATGATTGTTAGAGTATATACCATTCCGTGTTCTAACATAACTGACCCCGATCTTTACAATACATCATTATAAAAGCAAAAGTCACGTAAAAGAAGACAGTAACGACTCCTTCGCCAAAGACAAACGCATCACAAAAGATAAAAGCAACATGTGAAACAGTAACATAGAATTCCGCCCGAGCTAATACATTTTCTCTTACAGGTTAAGGTACAGAAGTATGCGATAACGGATTCCAGATAGTACTGATAAAACAGGTAGAGTATGAATATTTGCACAGGTTCGACACGTACTGTCAACTATCGGAGAAGATATTTAATTTCTTCGTCTTCCACTGGGATACTCTAATCCTGAGCTATAACCAGGGTTTCTTCATTGACTGTAAGAATTTTACTCTGTGTCGTATGTGAAGACTTAAGGATTAATTATAGATGGAGCATGTGTAGCAATGATTTATGGATTTTTGCAACAAAGATTGGTGGGATAATAGGAAGTGAGCATAGCGAACTTTTCATGATTATTATGCAGACGTTTATGATTTATAATATGAAGTGTGGCACACTGATGTTTGGGAGTGTTAGGTATTACGAGATGATTTAACCTTTGGAGCATGTTTTGTTGATTGTGTTTTGGTGTGTTTCTCTGATGAATAGAATTTCTAATGAAACTCCCCAGCAGATAAAAACTGTGTGCCTGACCGAGACTCGAACTCGGGACCTTTGCCTTTGGCAGGAGAGCTTCTGTGAAGTTTGGAAAGTAGGAGACGAGGTACTGGCGGAAGTAAAGATGTGAGGACGGGACGTGAGTCGTGCTTGGGCAGCTCAGATGGTAGAGCACTTGCACGCGAAAGGCAAAGGTCCCGAGTTGGAGTCTCGGTCCGGCACACAGTTTTACTCTGCCAGGAAGTTTGATATCGACGCACACTCCGCTGAAGAGTGAAACTCTCATTCTGGAACTTCGAAAGGTTTGCGATAAGGTGTTACAAAGCGGTAAGACAAAACTATGAATTTACTTAAAGATAAACACTTTCTTTCCAACATATGCCTTTTTTTTCTTTGGGAATAACAACCTGAAGGTTTGAAGACGCTTATTACGATTTATTTGCTTTGATGAAATTTGTGACTTTGCTTCCACTAATCGATTTTCTTCTCATTCACAGAATAATATCTTTTATCATTCTTTTTCGCCCATATTTAATCGACTTCATCGGAAAGAGATAATTTCTTAATTATATTTGTTCTGCACGTTGACTTTAGTTGTTCATAGGTATTAAGTACTCTTCTTGATAATACTTAAATTTCGCATTTCGGGTAATTATAAGTAACTGGTACGTGCATAGGTTAAGGTTTTGTGGACACATTTTCATTTGCTTTAAGTCCGCCGCTTGTGGTCTCGCGGTAGCGTTCTCGCTTCCCGAGCACGGGGTCCCGGGTTCGATTCCCGGCGGGGTCAGGGATTTTCACCTGCCTCGAGATGACTGGGTGTTTGTGTTGTCCTCATAATTTCATCATCATCCAGGAAAGTGGCGAAATTGGACTGAGCAAAGATTGGGTAATTGTACGGGCGCTGATAACCACGCAGTTGAGCGCCCCACAAACCCAACATCATCATCATCATCATTTGCTTTATCTTTTTTTTTTTTGTGACTGACAGACTACAGAGAAATGTAATAATATATTTTTTTTCCTCTAATGCAGCAACACATTGTTCCTTTCCTTTAGCCTGTATACTTCAGCGCATTTACTCGAGTACATAGAAACACGCACTCTGCAGAAATCAGTATTGTACTCTTGCATAACAACACAATGTTTACCTATTGATATTTTGATAATGCATTATACATGTAACGATTACTGTATCTTAATGTTTCTTTTCTAGCACAGTGAAAACAAATTTCGATTATGATTTTTCTGTTTGACATGTTACGACGGACACATCTGTCTAAATTGTAATGTCGATATTCGTGAGAAATGTTTGTTAGTCTTTGTCATTTAAGCCGAGAATCTACCATACGTAGTTTTAGATAAACGTCTTAGCTTTATTTTCCTTCACTGTATTGTAACAGAATATACGTACTTTGTGAAAGCGGCACATTCGTGGACTCGAGTATAGTTATTGTCTGCGCTGTGAGAAAGTTGGAGGTATTATTAACGTTTTCTTTACCACGACATGCCGCATCGATTATCGTGATTTTTGGTGACTTGACAGACATTTTGTTAAAAGTAACATGGAGGTACCTTTTGTGAGCGGTCTGGCTGTGAGTTGTCACTGGATTTGTCTCTGACACGTACGGAGTGCACCGAGTCTGCTCTCAGCCGCCTCCCAGACAGTCACGATACGACGCTTTCACTTGGAGAGGTGTTACAACGTCACGAGTGCTGGAAGACACTTCAACATGTGTTACATAGCGTGCTGGGTACACCAACAGCATCGTGTATGAAAAGCAGAAAAAGACATTGCTTCGACGTAATCACAATAAGTCTCACGAGATTTTCTGCAGAATAACGATAAAAAATGAAGCCATGAATGTAATTTTTTCCATCATTTGATAACTTTATAGCTAGTGCACAATAATGGAGTAGACCATTTTCTCAACTTGCGCACACTTCTTTCAAACGAAATGTAACGTATTCTGAGTACACCCGAGCACCAATGTAAACAACATTTGTAACTCGAATTGGCGTTCACCTGAGCACGAAATGGACGAAGCTTTCTGCAAAATAATTTATGAGCGAGTAGGCGCCACTACTTGCAAAACAAGTACGCTACGAGGTGAGATATTTTCATTCCAGGATCTGTTTGCTACGAAAATCATCAACAGACAGGGACCAATTCAACAACAGGAGCATTAACACATGAGGACCACTTCGTTTTTATTAAGTAGATCAATAGTAAAGATCAGGATTTAATCAATTTGCACATTTTTACAATATTAACACAGTAACAGAACGTTTATCACGTTGGAACATATAAGAGACACGTTATTGCAGGGAAAAGAACAGCCACAAAGGAATGTGTATCTTGCGATTATAAAGATACCAACTGACAGACATAATTTCACCGCGGGAATTGACTAAGGATTTCCAGTTACATTGATTACTTATGCAGCATGTAATAAACGCAGTCTGAATAATTCTTGCCCTACAGTCCCATTAGAAAAGAATAAAGAAAGAGGAGCAGTTTCAGGAAAAGGAGTAGATGTAACCCTAAAGACACACACCTATAATTTGCTGTTCAAGTCGACATATTTTATGCACAAGTGCCGCAACACGACGTGGTATGGACTCGCCTAATGTCTGAAGTAGTGCTGGAGGGAACTGACACCATGAATCCTGCAGGGCTGTACGTAAATCCGTAAGAGTACGAGGGGCTGGAGATCTCCTCTGAACAGTATGCTGCAAGTTTGACAGCCGGCGGAAGTGTTTAGAATCAGAAGAGTGTTCCTGGAGCCACTCTGTAGCATCTCTGGACGAGCAGGATGTCGCATTGTCCTGCTGGAATTGCCCAAGTCCGTCGTTGTGCATAACGGACGTGAATGGACGCAGGTGATCAGACAGGATGGTTACGTACTTGTCACCTGTCAGGGTCGTATCTAGACGTGTCACGGGTCCCATATCACTCCAGCTACACCATTACAGCGCCTCCACCAGCTTGAACAGTCCCCTGCTGAAATTCAGGGCCCATAGATTCATGAGGTTGTATCCACACCCGTACGCGTCCATCCACTCGATACGATGTGGAAGGAGATTCGTCCGACCAGGGAACGCGTTTCCAATCATCAACAGTCCAGTGATGGTGTTGACGGGCGCAAAGCTTTGTGTCGTGCAGTCATCAAGGGTACACGAGTGGGCCTTCGGATCCGAAACCCATTTTCGATGATTTTTCGTTGAGTGGTTGTCACGCCGACACTTGTCGATGGCCCAGCATTGCAATCTGCAGAAATTTGCGGAAGGGTGGCACTTCTCTCACGTTCAACGATTCTCTTCAGTCGTCGATGGTCCTGTTCTTGCAGGATGTTTTTTAGGCCGCAGCGATGTCGGAGATTTGATATTTTCCTGTATCCTGATATCGTAGGTACACCAATGAAATGGTCGTCCCGGAAAATCCCCACTTCATCGCTGCTTCGAAGTTGCTGTGTCCCATCGCTGGTGCGCCGACTATAACACCGCGTTAAGACTCACTTAAATCTTGATAAGCTGCCATGGTAGCAGCAGTAACCCATCTGTGTAGATGAACTACATGCCGTACAGGAATCTGTAGATATCATTTTTATCGAATTAAAGAAATAAAGACACAGCCCTACATCTCAAAGGCAGCTTTCGAGCAGGGCATGTTCTGTTTTCATATGAAAGGCAGTCGACTGCAGAGTTAATGGTGGCAGGCAGGAGGTACTCGTTATGCTGCTGATGAAGACCAGGAGAATAAGCGTATTACTACGTGACGGGTATGAATCTGTAATGAGTGAGTGAGATGACGGAAATTAATTTGTAAAAAGTTAATCAGATATAATTACTTACTAAGTAACAGAAAGTGGTTTTCAGTTATCCACATGTTAAAGACAACGTAGGTGTAGTTTATCTTCTCTTCGCAGAATAGTAGTAGCGAGGTCTCTAGAGTTGTGGTACCTGTTGTGGATGTCCTGCAGTGTAAGCCGATGGGTGAACACACGCCGTGGGTTATCGACCATCCGAGTGCAGACCCAAGTGAACGAGACACGATGAGTGTGGAATTAATTGCAGAAGCACAACTGCTCCTGCAGGGGGACCGGAGGTAGAAATTAAATTTTGACTTTTGGCTCGTAAGTAAACATTCGAAAGAAAATGTTTGACATAAATTGAGACGAAGTGGTGATGACGTTCGGTCGTATTACCGTATATCGAATCACTCCCGTCTCCGTTAAGTATTCAGTTTCCCCTGAAAGTATTCCAGCGCTTGCTCTGAACAAGCTATATCCCCTGAATATGGGCAAAAGTAGCGCACTGAACTTCCATAAAAACACCGAGTTGTTTTAAAAGCTTCACGGTTTTAAGGCCATTGCCATTCAGCTGCACCCGCAGTACAACTGATCGAGGAGAAAGTGTGTCTCTGACTCTAAATTAAGTGGTTTATAGGTCGCTGCTCTGTTTCACTAGGGCAAGAATCTTTTCTCTAGCATTATAGAAGCACAAAATATTTTGAGTACTATTCCACGGAAACGGTGGCTATGGAACGATGCTTCAATACCCTACGACCAGCAAAGACTTGCCTTAGAACCGAATCGAGACAGACCAGGGAGACTGGCTGCGTTGTTCCTGCTGAGCGAACACCGAAACTACGTGAAAGAATACGGCGAGATTTAAAAAAAGAAAGTATCAGAAACATCTGAGTCCAATCCAAGAACTTAAATTATTGTATTCTTTCGGGAGTGCATTCTTATGTTTAAAATGTTTATTGAAAGCAGTTTGTCACCAGTTTTCTGTTTTCTCTATCAAGAAATGATGCCTGGTTTGCCTACTCCCAGATCTTTGCGAATAGTATGACCTGCCCCCTCCCGCCACAATTGCTCTAGTTTATGTCGTGGGTACGCCCTTCGATTTCGCATTCATGGGGACGAATCGTGAGGATAAAGAGTCGTATACATAAAAAGACATCTTTCTCCGGAGAAGATTATCAGAGCAAAAGAATATTCTCTCAGAAAGTTTTCAGTTTCGCATGAATGAAAAATCGGAAGCGTATTCTGTGGCGAGAGAGTTTCCTTCCCACTGCCTCCCCACCTCCCTGAGAAGGTTCTCTTGTGTGTGTCGTCCGCAGTGTCACGCGTGACGTCAGACTTCATTCAGCTCGCTCAAACAGGCAAACCGTTCAGTGTACGAAGATGGAACTGGCGTCAGTGTGTTCTGTAAAGAGTTGCACTACGTTTAGATTTCACTTTTATGTGCGGCAGTAAATAGTTAAGACGATTAAAGACAATTGGAAAAACGCATTTTCTGCGATCGTATTGAGTATACGACTCGTACGAACCTTTTCTGTTACTGAATTTAGGTGAACACATTATGTGAATGAAATCTTAAAATTACATCATTTTTCATCGACTCCAAACCGGAACTATGGCCGAGTTTTCTAAGAAGAGATAATTTTGTTCAAATACGACGCAGAATGGTGTGCTCGCGTGTCAAGGTCGCAAGCGATCGCCCGTGGCGTTCGTTACGAGAAGCAGATCGCTAGGTTTGTAATCAGCCAGCTGTTAATTTTTCTGATTCGTCTATATTCCGAACTTAACGAAGTGTAAGATTTACGGTGTGAGAAGACATGAATATCCTGAAACGTCAGCGGCACAGGTGTTGTGTGAATACCAAAGTCTTCTCGTACATCAGTGTGAAAACTTGAGTGTGCTAAATAGCAACAAAAACATTTTAATTTTCACTTCTTCTGAAAGGTCGCTCATCTCTTCTTTCATGATTTTTTGGAAGGAAATTCGCCATGCAAATAATGTTTTTATTGTAAGGCTCGTAGAAGTTTCTACTGTTTCTCTCTTCTGTATTTCTTCGGGTACCTGTACCTTCTTGCCTTACGGGCAATATAAACTTTGCCTTTACTACCAAAAAGTCTGTAAAAGCTAACGTCAACAGAACTTACTCAGCTCGATGTTATGCTACAGAGCACACTTCAAGAAACGGAGAATGTTCTCGGTTCGTGATTCGGTCCTCCAGTTTTATTCATACGAAATCGGAGGATGATGTTTGCTTTTACCGACTCCCCCCACTCATTTACTCAAGCTGAGAAATTTCTCGGGTGAAGCATATTCTCCGACTCGCTTTATTCGTGCGAACCTGGGAATGTTCTCCACAATTTCGAGTATAAAGTACATTCTCCATTTTATTCATATGACCGAAGGTCACGATTCTGTAAGTTGCACGAAACCATGACGACGCACACTTAGAGAGGTAATTCGCCTCAGAAAGTTTTCGCTCTGGACGGCGGTAAGTACTGGGTGTCCAGCAGGCTGTTTCAAAAACTGTTACATTATTCAATCCGAAGCTGCAAATCGAAATGTACAATTCTGTCCCAAACACAGCAATACTAGTTGTGACGAACGTTTACCCCACAGGAGGCAATGTACTGTTTTTCTCCGACGTTAATACCACATACCTGTCAATTTCTGCGGGCTTTCGGCAGAATCGGGTGGGGCCAAACTGGGTTGTCAATCGCCAGAAACGTTGTATTAGATAGTGTTTCCGCGTTTATTTCTGTTTCCTTTCTCTTTAATCTTCCCTCCTCCACTTTGGGATTCTGAGATCGACCCCTTTTCCTCTCCCGTTTTCCTCAGCAGCGACGACCCTGCAACAGTGCCGCTCTCACTCCAGCCTCGCGACTGGAGAACTGAAGTCGGTGTCTGAACGAGATCTCTGTCACGGCTGGAGTTTAGCGTGGAATACGACTGAGTAAGTGCTGCCAAGCTTAGCCCGAATTATGCACAACTTTTCTCCGGTTTTTTTAAATTTACGATTTCCCAAGACCATTTGAAATTTAATTTTCAAGGTTACTGCGACCCCATGTGGTGATTAAAGTACTTTAAAGAGAAAGCGTGTAATCCATTTGGAGTTGTGGATGATAACAAATCGAACACCACATTGCATTCCAGCATTGCTGACGGGGGGCGCCACGAACTTGTAAGTCATTTTCAGCCAGGTGTCCCGATACTTTTGACCTCATAGTGTGTGTGAAGGCATCGTCAAGATCTAAAATGGATGTTCCAGCATCAAGAAAGTGCTTAATGGTCTAAGTCAACGACAGACAGGTAGCAAATATGGTTTCCAGTCATTAAACAGTCGAGCCACAGAATGAACATCAGTACAGTAGTTACATGTGTAATGAATCTGATCTGAAATTATACTATGGAAGATACTGGTTGACATGGCCAAAGATGAATAACATGTCTATGTTGGACAATCCATGTCCACAGGAAGATCATAGGTACATAAAATCAAACATCTTTGGAAGAACTATGGTATCTGTGAATACATTTATAAATACATCTGTGGAAGGGCAGTGTTATCTGTGAGCACAAGGTGTAAAAAGTATGTTTGTAGCACAAAAATATGACATCATGCCGAAAGAAATACCCAACTCTTTACTGGTTTAAATGAGAAAAATGTCCAAGTTTCATACATACCATGGTACAGAAAATTGCGAAAGTTTGCCATAAAAATAGTTTGCGTTGTAATCAATATGTGGCAGATCATTACAGTTTCAGGCCTGTGGCCTGAATGCCAAAGTTGACAGCGACATGAATCAACACACCGGCAGCTCAAATTCGCGCAGTCTCTACTAATTCAGTTCTAGGGAGATGAGGAGCCAAGATAACATGGGAGTACTGCACTGGTGTTAAGGATGCGAATTACATTGGCACAAGGATGATAAGGACGCCTCATTTAATGATAAACAGAAAAAAACAGTGAACATATTCTAGTGCCCGATTCCACCCTCCGCTTTGACCATAGAGTGAGGATTCACACGCACAGAATTTATTTTCTGTTGTCGACACACATTGCCACGGTGGTTGTGTATCCTGGGGTTGGCATAGGTGTGTGCGTAAAACGTCCTATAAATTTTGAATGTCGCCAAATTGTTAGTTCAGATAGATTCCAATCGTATGTGCTGTGTATTAGGGACAGGCGTTATGCAGACACCATAACAACTTGCATTTGATACCTGCAATAAATTGTTCTCTCAGCTTTGACGAACAAAATGAGCGGACATCACGTCGCAGCACCGCCACGTCAGCGTGTACTCACACCGTCTGTCACGTCATGTAACGTCAATTCGCTTAGTCTGTGTCAGAGTACAGTATTTCAATTGAGGAACTAAGGTTACTAATGGCCAAAGCAGACCTCATAACTTGTGTTCTTTATCAGTCTTGTTTGCTGAAGTGCTGAGGCGTGAAGCAACACCTCAAAACATCGACATTTCTATGTTATGGGTGAGTGGGCGTCTCTTCTGTTATTGCCAAACCTAAACAATTTTTTGCTTTCAGATATCTCACAAAGCTTGTGTGAGAACATCCAGTGCAAAAAACCTCCAAGTCGGCATCGAACATTTACAATTTGCCACGAAATCCAAGCACAATAAGAAAATGGAGAGTAAAAAGTTACAAAAGCACAATATCCACTAACTACTATACAACGAGTTAACTTACGCTGATAGCAGATGATGATACAGTCGACACTTCATTCCCTGGAAACCGTGACCTGCCGTGACGTGACGTGACGTGACGTGACGTGACGGTCTGTTGACGACTTGTCTGAATGCCGCCATTTGAAATGCATTGTGGAATGTTTTCACACGAGGAGACTTGACGGCATCCCGAGATCATGCGACAATTTCAGCTTAATGTTGACAACATGCACACCACGCAATGCTCACACCAGAGATCTTTCTACTCTATGGCTTTGATCGACGTCATATCTGACTCACAGATGCTACTTAGAGGCGACATCTAAAGGCAATGAGGTTCAATCCTAAACCAAAGAATGTATCACGAAAAAGACAGATAATATACATACATACAATAAAATTTGATTGCAGCTCATGCGATTAATTACATAATTATAAGCTATATTGCAAATAAATTGAGCTAACAAAAAAGAAAGTATCAACATAAAAAATCATACATGCATGAAACAAATTATCACAGTTCACGTGTGCAAGTGAAAGAACCACGCATGTCCTTTAAAGTCCACTACAATATCACTCCTAGTAAACTCGTAATTTACATCTACATGGACAGTTTGCAAATCGCACTTACGTGCTTGGCAAAGTGTTCATCGAACCATTTTTCACAATAATCCTCTATTATTCCAGTCTGAAACAGAATGCGGAAGAAACGAACAGATGTACCTTTCCGAGCGAGACCTGATTTCCTTATTTTATGATGATGATCGTTTCTCCCTGTGGATGTCGGCGAAAAAAAAAATGCTTTCGCATTCGGAGGAGAAAGTTAGTAATTGAAACTTCGTGGTAAGGTTCTGCCGAAACGAAACATGCCTTTATTTTAAATATGGCCGCCCCAAATTCTGCATCATCTCAGTGACACTCCCTCCCCTATTTCTCGACAATACAAAATGTGCTGCTTTTTCCAGAACATTCTCGATGAAGTCCGTTAATTCTACCTGGTAATGATCCCACACTGCACAGCAGTATTCTAGAAGAGGACGGACAACCGTAGTGTAGGCAGTCTCTCTAGTAGATCTCTTGCATCTTCAGCCAATAAAACGCAGTCTTTGGTTCTCCTCCCCCACAATATTTCCTATGTGTTCTTTCCAATTTATGTTGTTCGTAACGGTGATTCCTAGGTATTTAGTTCGATTTCCGGCCTTTAGATTCGACTGATTTATCGTCTAACCGAAGTCTAACCGATTCCGTTTAGCACTCATGTGGATGACCTCACACTTTTCATTATTTAGGATCAATTGCCAATTAATACGAATTGTGAACTTTGTGACAGGAAATCACGAATCAAGTCACTGGCCAGCCTGTGACGATATTCCATAACCACGCAATTTGACTACAAGCCGCTTGTGACATACAGTGTCAGCTGTCTTCTTGAACTCCACAAAGACGAAATCAATCGGAAATCCCTTGTCAATGCCACTCAATACTTCGTGTGAATAAAAACTAGTTGTGTTGACTTCGAGATAATTCATAATGTTCGAACACAATATATGTTCCAAAATCCTGCTGCAAATAGACGTTGGTAATATGGCCCTGTAAACTGATGGATTACTCCTACTGCGTTTCGTAAGTATTGGTGTGACCTGTGCAAGTTTCCAGTCTTTGGGTTACGAATCTTTCGTCGGGGAGTTTCAACACTCAGTTTCGCTACATTCCTGTGTTGACTAATCTCAGTATATGTTTTGGTGCTCGTTATGCGAAAGTGGGTGTTTCGGGCAGGGACAATTTAAAATCAAACACAACAATGGCAAAATGACATAATTAGAAACATATGGGGAACGTATACATACAGACTCCAGACAGAACAACACAAGGAATTGTACAAAGTTTTCAAAGCAGAAATAACAGGTTACAAGCAGTTGTACTTCAAAGATTCAAAAGGCAAACTGACTACCAACAACAAACACAAATCTGTATTACTAGCAAAATGCTCCAACAACCTTCTAAACTGCGAGGAACCAACACAATGACAATCTTTCAGACAGCCTCTAAAGGAAATCCCGCCTTGAGAATCATATAACTGCATTAGACTCAACAATACAGTGGCCAGCCGAAAAACAACAGGGCGCCAGGAGAAGACGGAGTATTGGCTGAGATGTGAAAACTAGGAGGGAGCGGGCAGCTGAAACCTTTTACGAGGTTACGAAATACTGCTGGGAGAAAGGAGGAGTACCGGACGACTGGAAGCAAGCCACAATCCATCCGCCACGTAAGAAGGGAGACAGGACAGGCACACACATATGTTGTTCAAATGTGTGTGAAATCTTATGGAACTTAACTGCTAAGGTCATCAGTCCCTAAGTTTACACACTATTTAACCTATATTATCCTAAGGAGAAACACACACACTTGTGCCCGAGGGAGGACTCGAACCTCCGCCGGGACCAGCCGCACAGTCCATGACTGTAGCGCCTGAGACCGCTCGGCTAATCCCGCGCGGCACCCACATCTACCGAGCTCCCTACTGAGACCTCTACTGAGTATGACAGAACACCAAGCAGAGAACACAACTGGCGAGTACCAAGCGCGGTTGAGGAAAAATAGTTTTTGCCCAGAAAAAATTCTTAACTTGAAAACAATTATCAGGATCAGAACAAAGAAGAACCTCAACACAGTCGTTACATTTACTGATTTCAAAAAAACTTACAGTTCTGTAAACAGAGCACAGTATCCTTAACACTGGAAGAAGCAGGTGCTGACAAAATCAGCAGACAGTCAGTCAAACAGACAGACACTTACAGACACAACTTCAGAAGTTAAATTCCTAAGGAAATTTCTGAAGCCTTCAGAAGTAGCACAGGAGTTCGGCAGGGCGACGGTGTCTCACAGATCCTCTTCAGTATGATCTCAGACAAGGTCACGAGAGAGAGGAATAAAGAACTACAAGAGAAAAACATCGACCGAATCCATCTAGTAGAATGGGCAAGAACTGGCGTGGAATATCTTGTTTCTTTTCTGACTATATTGCTATGATTTCTAAGGATAAAACAGATGCAAAGATAATGATAGGAACACTGTACAAAACTGCATCTCCAACCTGACTACAAATACCGAAAACGAAAACAGAATGCATTGAACATTAACACAATAGAGAAAAATATATACAAACACAAGATGGAAACGTCCAAAGAGTTGATAAGTTTAAGTATCGAAGAGAATGGATACAATCAAATGGGTTAGATAACACTACAAGCAAAGAAAGATCAAGGAAAACGGAATTAACAAACAAAATGACCGAAAACTGATATAATGAGAAATCAATATCATTCCAGGCAAAAATTTAACGCTACGCAACAGTAATTAAACCGGATGCAATATGCACATTTGAATGCCCAACACCGAGTACAAGAGGTGAAGAAGAAGAACTGGAAAAGCAGAAAAACTTCAGAGCCACAAAAGAACAAAGGTAACAGCTTGCCGAAGAGGAGAAATGAAAAGCTACAGAGAAACATAGGAACAATCGCAGACATAATAAGAAAGAGGAGATGAAAGTTTTACGGTCATATTTACAGAATGAATGACAACAGGCTAACGGAGAAAATCATTAATTTCATTTCGAAATTAAGAAACACCACGAGATGGCTGGAAGAGACAAGAAAGAGCTTGAGAAAACTAAACCTCACAGAAGACACCAGACAGGACAGGGAAAATTTCAGGCTAGTGATCAATACTGTGAAATTTCTTATCCGACAAGAAAACTCACAACCTAGGACAGTGATGCCAAATGAACAGAGCCGGCCGGTGTGGCCGAGCGGTTTTTAAGCGCTTGAGTCCGGAATTGCGCGACCGCTACGGTCGCAGGTTCGAATCCTGCCTCGGGCATGGATGTGTGTGATGTCGTTAGGTTAGTTAGGCTGAAGTAGTTCTAAGTTCTAGGGGACCGATGACCTCAGATGTTAAGTCCCAATGTGCACAGAGCCATTTGAAGCATTTTTGAACCAAATGGACAGAGGCAGGCCGTCAGCCGATGCATATAGAGATTCTGGGAGGGATACAAATAATGTACCACTGTCTTAGGTTCCAAGCTGTCTATAGTTGACCGAATTCAGTAATAAAAAACTTAGCAAACTAAAGCTGGACACAAGCAGGAAATAAGGAGTAATCAACACAGAATACCTAAAAGAAGCGCTGAAGAGGTAAGGAAAATTCACGAGAAAATGCCAAATGTGGAACCGATCACGAGAATTGAGCTACATATTTCAGTTCAAGATATCGAGTCCAAGTTTCACTATTTTCAGCGTTTCTGCACTAAGGGAGTGCAGTTCTTTGTTACAGGATTTCTATTCTTGATGTCGCACTCTGTACTACTGCGACAAATAAGAAATTCTGGAATCAACAACTAAACTTGACCTAGATATCTCATGTGCAGAGACAAGAAATAAAAAATCCTAAAAAGTAATAACAATACACACTTAATGAAATGTCAGGGAAAATAACGCACCGTGCAGTAGAGACCTACAATTTACCTATATGGGCCTAGCTGTCCTCTTAGTCTCCTGCCTGACCTCGCCCTCATAAATCGTGCAGTTTGCGGAAAAATACAGCCGAATATTCGTGGGAATCAAGATTATAAATATGCGAGCTAACCGTTCCATTCGCACCAATTATGCTGTTCTTTCGATTCCTGCCCGACCTCACATTCGGAAATCATATCTTATTGGGAAATAAGTAGCTAAATATTTTATGAAAACCAAGTATGAAAAATACGATTGCTGCTTGATTCACTGGCATCAGTTTAAACTGCGCGCTGAGGTTGCGGTGCTGCCTAACCGTACTCTCGGAAATCGCGACATATTTACAACAATCGGCACAGTTTACTTCAGGCACTGAGACAACCACAGATAACATTTAATGGCGGGACACTTTCATCTTTCGCATCGAAGACCGGTGATGTCACACACGACGTCGCTAGTCAAAGTTGACGGGTGGAATAGGACACTAGAATTGAACCAAAGTAGTACTTAATGCCTGAAATTCATATCTAGGCTGGTGGAAAATCTTGTAAAAATAAATTATGCCTTACGATAGGTCCATGGAGGACGCGTGTTTCAAGAAACCATGGCGATGTGCTAACGTTGTCGAACATTATCCAAAAGATCAAATGAAGAAAGCACTTGGCGTGGTAGCTTTGTAGGAATATTTATAATCTGCAGACGCCCGATCTTCCTGTAATTAAAAGATACGTAAAATTAATCTTTCTCCTACAGAGACTGCCTTAGACAGATTCTTATGAATTATCCGCTCGACTGATTTGTAAAATTATATTATTCTTAATATATAAGTGCTGTGTCTAAGACCTCCATATTTGTTAGACATGCAGGAGTCGAGAATTAATGTTACGCATGCGCAGGAAGGTGCAGTCATTTCGGTGGCCGTGCTTTGGCAGCGACCACACTCTGCTCGGTGACTCGGCACAGGCCGCTGCCGCTGCTCCGCGCTGTTGCCGCATTTCTCTGTCTCTGCAGACTCTGCTGGCAACGGGGACAGCAACAGCCGCCTTGCTCGCCTTTCGACTCAAACCGTTGCTGGGATACGGCGTGGGCCGATGACGAGAGCCGTGTATTGTCGACAACTGCGTCACGTCTTCATTTGTCTTGTTTACTGTAAGGGGGTACAGTTGATTGAACAATCATTTTTGAGACGACCTTAGTGCAAATTTTGACAAAATGAGTTAAGAGCGGTAACGGATCCTACACACATAGATACATTTTTTTTTTTTTTTTGTATGAGAAGATTCCAGATATTGTAAATGTGTTACTGTGACTCGTTATAGCGGCATCATTTATGAAAGGGCTTTACTCCTGGAACAGCGCCCTTTCAATGGTGATCATACTAGCATGCCATCTACCGAATACTTAATGCACTATATCTTTACGTTTCTCTTTCCGTAGTTGAACCGTTGCTATTTCTGCAGAAGCGTTGTGAAATGTAAAAATGACTCCAAGTATCGTGTTGGAGAGTAGTGACAGTACCAAGAAAGAAATAAAGAAAGAAACAAAAACGTATTGTTGGAAAACATGAACAGAACGCTGTAAGAACAACCACAGTAATTTGTCATGAGTACACTAACCCTTTCAGCCATCTTCCTTTACACATTTTGAACACAGTAGTTACATTCAGATGTGGCTTCTAAACACACACATTCGCGTCCGATTCCAAAGTTGAGGAATTTTTGACGGCTGTCGCCCTGTTTCCTGTATCTTTTTGTTTTTCGTGTTCTGTGCTGTACTCTACGATAATTCATCATTACTTGGGTACGAATTAGGGTTGCATAGTCTCCTCAGACATGTAGATAGCGGTTGCACAGAATGTATTGCTGTAGTAGAGCAATGCAGGGCCGATGGGGGTCGACTACTCAAGTCGCATACGTGACGGAGCAGTAATAAATGCGCCGTGAGTGGCGGCGTTAGGCAAAGTGAGAGGCTTACAGCGCGTGTCACGTGACACGACACTACAGCGCGACACGCACGAGTGGCGCGGGTGTCCAGAGCATACTGCGACGCGCACAGCACACCTCGCACGCGCCGGCTGGCGACGCTCTGCGCTGACAGAACCGAGGCGCGCGCAGCCTGTTATCTTCCTCAAACGATTTTACAGAAACTATTCACCGAAAATGTTTGATTTTTGCCTTACTTGTGTCGTTATGTATCAGCTTCGTGGCGAAGTGCCCATCACCTCGCTAATGACCATTCTTATTGTGATGTACACAATTTTAGTAAGACACTACGCAAAATCAAAAAGTTTGCAATGAAAATTAGGGGTCGCTGTGATTTTGCGTTTGCTGAGTATTACACCATATGTTGCTGCGTATGAAATTTAGCCAACATGTAGAATTTTTGTTTAGATTTCGATCTGCCTCCGATCTCGAGAAAATGGATCCCATGTAGCGCGCTCACTCCCGATCTCACGCCCGCCAGAATGAAATACTCGCAACATCTCTCGTATCTCATGTCTCGAGACATCGAAACGAAAGTTTGGCGAATGATAGCACACAAGGAGGAGAGTGTTTTGCCAACTCTTAAGCACACGGAACTTTCTCATCTATGGCGATATGTCAGTACTTATACTTCCCTTTCTATTTACTTCACTCCAGTGACTGTAATTTTTTAAGAGTTATTGGCAGCTAGCGAAACAAGAGCTTCCTAGTATGAAAACAAACATGAAATTTCTTCTTGTATGTTACTGCAAACCGACACTATGAGGTTTTTTGTAAGCTATTGTTGCTCTGTGATTGCCAATTACTTGTTTAATGAGGCACTCCGTTTCGGAATTCTGTCTCAATAGCTGCTGTGAGATGAGTTTGGCAAATTACACTGTGACAAAGCACGTACAATTAAACCAGTCACCAAGAGAAATGTGGCCGTTACTCACGAACGGTAATGCTTCTTCGAAGGAGAAAAGGTTAACAATTAACACAAAAATAGATTGCCAATTCTGTTGGAATTTTGGTGGAATTCCAGTAACCCTCAGTCGTTTAATGAACAAAGTAAGAGCATATGGACTATCAGAGCAATTGTGTGAATGGATTGAAGAGTTCCTACATAACAGAACGCAGGAATGTCATTCTCAATGGAGAGAAGTCTTCTGAAGTAAGAGTGGTTTCAGGTGTGCCGCAGGGGAGTGTCGTAGGACCGTTGCTATTCACAATAAACATAAATGACCTTGTGGATGACATCGGAAGTTCACTGAGGCTTTCTGCAGATGATGCTGTGGTATATCGAGAGGCTGGAACAATGGAAAATTGTACTGAAATGCAGGAGGATCTGCAGCGAATTGACGCAGGGAGTGGCAATTGAATCTCAGTGTAGACCAGTGTAATGTGCTGCGAAGATCCCTTATCATTTAGCTACAATACAGCAGGCCAGCAACTGGAAGCAGTTAATTCCATAAATTATCTGGCAATAGGCGTTAGGAGTGATTTAAAATGGAATGATCATATGAAGTTGATCGTCGGTAAAGCAGATGCCAGACTGAGATTCATTGGAAGAATCCTAACGAAATGCAGTCAGAAAACAAAGGAAGTAGGTTACAGTACGCTTGTTCGCCCACTGCTTGAATACTGCTCAGCAATGTAGGATCCGTACCAGATAGGGTTGATAGAAGAGATAGAGAAGATCCAACGGAGAGTAGCGCGCTTCGTTACAGGATCATTTACTAATCGCGAAAGCGTTACAGAGATGATAGATACACTACAGTGGAAGACTCTGCAGGAGAGACGCTCAGTAGCTCGGTACGAGCTTTTGTTGAAGTTTCGAGAACATACCTTCACCGAAGAGTCATGCAGTATATTGCTCCTTCCTACGTATATCTCGCGAAGAGACCATGAGGATAAAATCAGAGAGATTAGAGCCCACACAGAGGCATACCGACAATCCTTTCCACGAACAATACGAGACTGGAATAGAAGGGATAACCGATAGAGGCACTCAAGGTACCCTCCGCCACAGACCGTCAGGTGGCTTGCGGAGTATGGATGTAGCTGTAGACAAAGGCAGGAAAAATGAGTGGAGCGAAATGCACATTCATTTTTAAGCAATATATTACTTAAAATTAATAACGTTATTAAAGTTCTGAAGTATAATTTTCAAAAGAACGCATTTTTTACCGCAATATTTTTTAATGAGATTTCGTGTGTCAATTTTCGCATTATTCAGTATTTCGTCCTGTTCGTATCATTCAGTTCTCTACCAGTAGCCAGTTTTCTCGTGTTGTACAATAGGCAGCACGTGACAGGCATTGAATTCAATTTCTAGTTTCTGTTTGAACGTAAGGAATATATTTACACACGAAATGCACAAGGTGTTACAGGCATATAGAACAATGACTACGTATACAAGTAATGAAAATCCACATAATTATAAAAAAACCTCAAAAATTAACTATAATACACAGAAATAGAAAGGGCAGTTTTAAAATGCAGGCAGAGGCATGATTTGAGTTGCTTTTCCTTATACAGGAAGATAAAGCTGCTTGGAGTATTAGTGGCATCTACAGTAAAACTTGAGCAGGATAAAAAAATCAAGAGAAGGTACACGTAACCTACAGGGTGGCTGCTATTAAGGTTTCTGCTGCTTGGGCGGGCCGCCACGAGAAAGGAAAGGAGCGACCGGAGGACAAAGACACTTTGCGAAAACATTCGTAGGAGACATCTGGCAGATAGTCCAGAGGGATTCTTGTGGCATGTGGATTACACCAGCTGCAAGACACAATCCGTACCTCCTCTGCGTGACGTCAACCGTAATGTTACCGACGACAGTGACACGAGATCGGAGACATTAGACACAGTTTCCCGAAATTCCTTCAGCAAAGAAGACCAACTAAGTATTCCAGCATTCGAGTCAACAACAATTGACATCCTGAGTAACATGGAATTAGATATCCTTCATGTACCGAAGCAGCTTCAAACACTCAATAAGGACAAGTCTTCCGGTCCACATAGCATGTCATTCAGGTTCCTATCGAGAGTGTGCTGGTGTAACAGCTCCGCACTTGAGTCTCTCTACGAATTATCCGTACCAAAAGATATTAAAATACATACAGTCTGTGCCTTTGCACAATCTGAAATTATTCTGTGGAGTGCAGCATATTGTCAAGCAAATGTGATTTGAGTTTGTGTATGGAGTTCATTTCCGTATCTAGATTTGTTTTTCTTCACTCAAGGTTCAAATGGCTCTGGGCACTATGGGACAGAACTGCTGTGGTCATCAGTGACCTAGAACTTAGAAGTACTTAAACCTAACTAACCTAAGGACATCACACACATCCATGCCCGAGGCAGGATTCGAACCTGCGACCGTACCGGTCGCGCGGTTCCAGACTGAAGCGCCTAGAACCGCTCGGCCACCTCGGCCGGCTTCACTCAAGGTTTATTCGGCTGAATAAGTCATCCCTTTCAGTGTCACTAGATGACGGATAGTGTAAGTCATTCCACATCTTACTATTACACTCATGAAGGTTTTTGTTGCTTCCAGACTGTTGTTAATCGCTGATAACAAACTCCCTAAGTGGATAAGTCTACTGTGAAGGTGTTGACAGAATCCTCAACTACGTAGAAAGCTGGCTAAAAGAGCGCTAATCGACGTATGTACGAAATACTAAATAGTACTAAATTGCTAATATTTACTATACTCTTTCAAGCTAAGCAACCGTTAAAGGAGGCCGTACTTACAGACGATGTGAGAGTGGTGTTTGAGGAACCCTGATAAACGTTCTGTTTAACTAGCACTGCTCGCAGAGTAGACGCAGAATGCGTGCTCTCCTCTCCTTCAATCCACGCCAAACACAGTACAGAACGATATGCTCCTCCGAGTGAAATGAGGAATAATTTGTTACATTGGGCTCTGTACCGGCATGTATGCTGCTCTGTAGACCTGTGAGCTTCGCTTTACATTCCTGTCACGGCGTCCACATGTGTAGTACTTTACCAGAGCACTTTGCTTTATCGAGACGCATGGTTCATTTATTAATAGCGCGATAGCTACACATGCGACATAACTCTCTACGTAGTTAAAGTCTACATGCACTGTAGACTTAAAATCTCTATCAGTGCATAAGATGGTTTTTTCTTTCATTAATATACCACACCTTATGTTTACACTTCCAAGTCGTTTCTAGTGGATCCACTTCGCTAAATAATACGCCTAACTTCTGGGGATTGATTTTGACAGTCAGTGGCGTCACATCGGCCGTGTACTCGCGTTGTGTAATGTTCCTCCCTCGATCTGGGGTGGACCCCCGCAGCACAAAACACTGTCTTCTCCCATACGTCACACTTACGACTTTAAATGACTAGCAACTGGGCGTTGTTCAAATGTTGCAAGCACTGGAGTACCCGCGACACAAAAACTGCGAAACAAGCCTCGAATTGGCACAACGTCGCCGTGTTAATTCTGCAGACATTTTGACGTCAGCCGCAGACGCAGGTCGCAGCAAAGCAGAGGACGATTTCACTTCCAGGTCCGCTTCCCGTGTCCTGCCAACCACGCAGCTTTCAAGCTGCTCCCGCGCTTGCTTGTTGCTGCTAAAAGTGAATGGAAACGGAAAGAAATAGAAAATTCAGAACTATCAGTCAGACTTCGTTTATTACATTTTCAAACGTGAAATTAACTCTCCCGATCTCGGATATGCCAAAGTCGAAAAAGTTTCCTTTCTTCGCACCCGAAATCATGTTCCGTGTTCTTCACAGAGTACTATTACTGACCTCCATTGGACTGGCACTCAGTACAAAGTAAGCAACACTGTAACTCAGGCAGTAATTAGAGTTAAATTACGTTGAAACAAGCTCAGAGCAATAACAGAAGACGGTTTTACAGTTTCTGGCGATAATATTTACAACGTATCGTTTCATTGTCCATAAGCAGCACTTTGCAAAAAAAAAAAAAAAAAAATGGTTCAAATGGCTCTGAGCACTATGGGACTTGACATCTATGGTCATCAGTCCCCTAGAACTTAGAACTACTTAAACCTAACTAACCTAAAGACATGACACACATCGATGCCCGTGGCAGGATTCGAACCTGCGACCGTAGCAGTCGCACGGTTCCGGAATGGAAGGGCTAGAACCGGACGGCCACCGCGGCCGGCCAATACTTTGCAGTTTGTTGTGATGAACATTGAGCAATAATTTCAAAACGTAGCGGATAAAACTTTCTTCACAGATTTAGGTAGGCTTTTATTTTCTCTTGCTTTCATACAGTTCTCTTCTAAGTGAACTAACGGAATATTGTTGCTTATTGTGAAACAGACAGTTGTAGCTACTGAGATACCATGGTGAAAACAGGAACGAACGTAACGTTATATTTAATGAATCTGGCAAACGTAAGAGGACCAAAGCAAAAGTCTGGAATATTTGCAGAGGCATCTGTCGTTATGACTTTGTAGATTTTTCTGTTTTGTCGGTGACAGTGTGGTGAAGACCGATGACATGAATTTCTTTTCTACTGTAACTTGAAGGTATTTTTATAGGTTTAGATTTCCGTTGCACCATTTTAAACTCAGGGATTTTCAACTACGAGGTGAACAATTCTTTTGGCGTTACTTGTGACTGGCCAGGCTGTTTGCTCGTCATCTGTTGGAGACTTGTTTTCATTTTGGAGCTGACCGTTCCTTTACCAGACGGTTGTGTTGTATCTGACAAATACGTAACATCTGTAATGACTGTCCTTATGGTAATGGGAAACAAAATGTTGCTAATAATTAATGCTTTTATTAGGTACTGTAATTAAAGACATTCAGTTTTGATACTATTTCGTGACGCATTCGCATGTGTGACGTGTGGGCCTCCCCGGACACAGTGCCAGAAAGGTGCCGCGGCTGAGGCGCGCCTGCAGAGCCCCTGGCTGCCCCGGAGAGCGGCTGGGGTTTCCCCCGGCAGGGCTGAGCGGTCAGCGGCGGCGGGGCGTGCGGCTCTGCGCACTGGCGGGAACCCGACTCGAGGCAGGCGGGCATTCTTAAACACGCTACCAGCTGCAGCTGTTCAGGGACAAACGGCGCAGCAAGTGCGATCACATGAAATAATCACCGCAATGCGCTGCGTCTAATCAAATGTCAACCACAACTGCATCAACAAAAACATACGAGTTAGGTGTTACAGCAAAACTAATAACAATCCAGATATTGAATGCTGTACTCGAGCACCGTCAAACACGTGTCTGATAGCAGCACGATGCCCAGGCTATTGTCGCAGCCGCCCCTGAGCTGCGCTTTACCGACAGCGTCCTCTCACTGAGCGGACGCGCCTGGCATCGCCAGATGGTCTCTCTCCACTGCGACGCACCTCAGGTCGCCCCCAAACACTACGTGTTTGTGGTTTTCTGCCGTAAGGCCGCAGATTTGTAGCCTAAATAACACAGTTCAGGCTGCTTTGCTTTCGGTTCCTAAAGGAGCGAACGGAAAAGTACACTGTGATCTGGTGCAGGACACAACAAACGAGCAGCCTTCAAATTGTGGAAAATATGCTGTACTATGAAAGGGTACAGTACTACCCGACATAGAAAAGGTTTGCCTCGTTCGGGACAGTAATACCCATAGTATAACAACATACTGCGTTGTTCTCGTCAGAACAGCTGTTTTATTGTAACACAACTGTATTCACTACACTCACACCGGTTACTGGTGTAGAAAAAAAGGACAGTTTGTATATTTGCTTATTCGTATGCACACTTCCTTCAAAAATAGATCCCTATATCTAGTTTTGTGATGTTTGAGAAACGAGTGAATGGTTTGTTGCTTGCTGACCACAGATAGTGGATGTAGAACCTGTAATTATCTTTGACACAGTCCTCTGGTCACCTTCGGGAGAGCCAAAGAAGCATTCCAGACCACTGGAGGGCCTGGAGTGTGTGGCTGGCCAGTACGGTAACAGGACCCTCCCCCACTTGTGAGGGAGCGTGGGGTGGCCTGGCGAACGGCCATGTCCCGGCCGGCACTCTGCCGCTGGTTCCCCAAGTTGAAACACCTGTTTTCAGTGCGCTCCGTAGAACCACAGAATACGGAAATGGTATGCGTGTGGAACATTTAAGAGCAGCCAGAAACAATGATTTCCCTTTTCAGAATATATATATATAAAAAAACGTTATGGTGGGAGATTCATGTAAAGGAAGGTAGGTAACACTCATGGGGAACTTGGGATTTTTTGCAGTGGGCAATGGTCTCAATGACACCACGTGTGGTAATTTTAAGCTGAGATACTTGCGTGTATAAATTTAAGCTGAGAATAATTAAGAATTTTCTTGTACGGAATTTGAATTGGAAACAAGCACTTCCACATGGTGAGTACTGACTGTTTCAATCTGGCGAAGAGACAATGGAAAACGGATGTGCGTGTGCAAACCTTCACTTGAGGACCCGTGCGTGAGATAATTAACTACTCATGGCACCAAAATAACCATTATTAACTACATTCGTGTAAAGCAAGCAAGAAATTTGGATTGAGAGAGAAAAAGGTTAGTTAACCATTTACCCAGCAACACAATGAGGCTTACAGTGCAGTGGGAGATGAGTATAAATCCTCCAGAGTGTGTGGCAGGTCCGTAGGAAAGGTTTCGTCTGAAATTTAATCCGAAGCTCTCTGACTTATTAATCTGCGTAGAAATTTAGTTGTTGGGAAGATTTGATACGTACAGGCTAAAGTCGGTTGTTCTGTTTTACTTACATGTTTAACCTGTGTAATTTGAATGTAGAAACTTAGTTACAAGTACTGTACCAAAAAGCAATAATTATCCTTGAATAACCTGACCGTTAGTAAATTCTCTAGGTTATTAATCAATCAGTATAGGAGAGTGTGTGTGTGTGAGAGAGAGAGAGAGAGAGAGAGAGAGAGAGAGAAAGTAATGGATAACTGTCCCACTCCAGAAAATCCAGAAAGTGCACTATAGTAATAAGGGAAAACAGTAAGAGACCACAGGATATTGAAATGCGTACGTAATATCATGTCCATGGGGCAGACAATTCCTTGTTTTCTCCTGTGTTTGAATGTATTGAACGAAATTCTTCACCATTGTGGTGGTAGAATTTCAGAAAATAAAAGATGAGATATGAAACAAAATGGTGGTCATGATCATTCAGTAGAGGCTAGCCATTTTGTTCAGACGTTTTTTGCCATCAGCTCCTTATTATTAGAATACTCAAGTGCTGATTAAAAAGAATGCGATAGAATGGGAATGTGGTCTTGCCAAGGTGGAGGGAGTCCATCGGAAATGTTTACAGACAGTGCCATGTTTAAAATTTATCAGTCAGATGCCTTTAATTCCGTTGCGTTGAGATAATTTAAAAAAAGAAAAAAACTATAGCAAAACATTTGGGTGATGGGGCTTTGCTAAGAATGTACAGTAGCAGTGGCTACGGTAAGTCATATCAACATTTCCCGTGCACAAGTATTAAAAGCTTCGCAGGCCACACATCTCGTAGGCCTGACTGCTAGACGCAACAGGTGGGAGAGTTGCGACCGGAAAAGATAATGGTAGTAACCTCTCAACAATGACAATGGATTATTGAAATATCACTCTTGCCAAAAGCCTTAGAATATTTTCCCATTCAGCAATAGCAGGACAAGTAATTAAGAATTAAAAACCATCGGAAAATACGATTATTAATATCATGTTTTCTAATCACTGTTTGGAAACAAACAGATTTAATGAATTAATAAGATGGTAATTATTGCCAGCAGATGTTAGTTTCAGAGGTCAAGACTGCTGCATAACTGTTGGATATTATGTGACGTTTTGAGAACGAGAAGAAAAATGTCAGCTCGTTGTGTTTTTTTGATGCAGAAGTGGCACTGTGGAGTTCCCAGACACCCCGCCGCCCCCTGCAACGGAGCTGACGACACCAGAGGGGAGCGGCCGGCGCGCTCGGTCCAGGCCTCTCCAGAGGCGCCAGTTGGGCACAGCTGGTCGCGGCGGGCCTCCAACACGGCTGGAGTCGGAGAACTCCTCCCCACGATTCAACCATTTCGTTGCTCTCTGGACCTCTCTTACCAAGAGCTTCCTTCCGGTACCTTCAGGTGCTGACGCATACGCAGGCAAACTGGCGTGGCGGCCTGCTCTCGACCAACATCACCGGCATCAGAGTTACGAGTGTGGGAGCGACCTCCATCCAGGATAAACGCCAGTGGGTCGTCAGCTGTCGTTTATAAAGTGTTGGAACCAGTCAGTGGAGAGTGAAAGCTGCATTCGACCGGGTTGGTGACACTTCGTCACGGAGACTACAGGAATTGCACAGGGACGATTAAGTTCTCTGTTGTTCCGCCGAAATGTAATGGATAGAAGCACAAAACGGCCGGTTGGATTTGTACATGTAACAAAACTCGTAGGAGCAATTCTATCTGCTGAAGAGATTTTTGAGACACTTGTTATGACTTTGAAACTTATAACCCTACTAGATGAACCCTGGACAACAGTGATTCCACTCTTGTCACAATAGAAGATTATTTCGGCAGCGAATTGCAGGGCTTTTTAGTCATCTTTCCAGAGCTGAAAGAAAGTCTACTACCTCGTCTGCGAAGCCCTTAGCTCTGCCTGCAGAAAGCTTCTCGCATGTCTGAAATCTCAATTCAAGTTGTCGTTTCAGAAATCCTCTCATTTCTCTTTTACCCACAGAACACTTATCCCCCACCGAAATTATTTGGTAATTCTTTTCTGCTCTGCAAGTCGGAATGCTGGACATTTAAAATCTCTAGCAGTAACTGCATACTACCTGTGGTTCATAGTCCTGCAATGCCGCTGCAAGATCATCTCCTGTTCGTGCCGGAAGTTCGGGTTTTCAGCAATGCCCTAAGTATTTCATTCATTTCTCGCTCATTGAGATTCCCCACCTAGTCTTCTAAAGTTGACTGATGTTAACTGAAGCCTTCAGCGGCTTTGAAGTGGCCCGTTTCCTTCTTCTGGACAAGTTCCACAACTTTGCGTATAGCTTCCAGTTCCACAAACGTGCCTATCTTGGAGACATAGCAATAAAAATCAGAACTCCTGTTCCTATAAACTGATGACGAATTTCGGCTGCCAGAAACATAGCAACCTCTTACTACCCGCTGCTGTGGATCGCACCTTAGTTTTATTCCGGCACGATCTAACAATGGTGGTCTAGTGGTCGATACCTTTTACCAGTTAGTTAAGAAATAGGGTACTTGAGATATTATAATGTATGAATTACTCTGAAAATACGTCTTGACTGCGTTGAGAAATGACTTACAATAGAAGTGTGCAGAAAATTTTTATCTTAGTCTCAACATTAGCTGTGTAGAACGAAGCGTCAACAGTGCCGGCACGAAACTCAAAATGGCCCGGAATGACTTTCGGTACCGCAACCAGTTCCTATCATCGTGGGTAAAGGCGAAGTATTGTTATAGCTTCTGAGATTTGGAAGAGATGACTCAGAGACCGGTGAATAGTGTCACATCAACTCCTCTTTGTATCTCGATATATACCTGCGACACGGTAACCTATGGAATCAAGCACCCCCCGTTTCTTGTCCTGACCAGAGGCAAACTATATTCGGTGTTCTCTATACTGGAATGTGGTGAATTTTGCCTCCAGTCCTCCTCCAAGGTGGGCAAACAGTATCTGATACCTGCTGCGAGTTTCCATGTTTGTGCTCAGCAGTCAAGGTGAACGGCGCTACACAGACGAGGGCATCACGGGACACAACACTCAGGTGACGAAAGTTTCGGAAACTGTTTTTGTCTAATGATGTTAAACTTTAATCAGCTTTGCTAGGGTCAACAAATGCCGATGCCCAGAGGTTGACATGTGTTACGCGCATGGTCTCTGCAGTGCAGCTGTCCTTGACGATGTGAACTCACCAGACTTTTTGACAAGTAGTGCAGAGTATGCATTCCTTACGGACGCCTGTGAAATCGTGAGGAGCAGATTGCACGTAGAGGGATGTTCAAGAGTCTCGTGCACGGCCAGTGAAGGCTTCGTAGATGATTTATTAAGCGGCCAGGATTACGCTCGTTGTGCAAAGAAGTGCGGGATGGGAAGTGCTGCAAGCATATTACACCAAAAAAAGACTGGGCGTGTAGGGATGGCGACAAAACATCTCAAAGAGTAAATTGCAATACAATTACGTAGCAAATTAAAAAAAGATGTAATCGTTTCTTTACATGTCAAAGCCAGCTACCGACTAGGGCACCTTCCCTTTGCCGAAAAAATCCAGTCGATGGCAGGATGAACGGTAGAAATCTCAACGCGCTCATTAACCTGACGAAGTAGAGGAGAAGAACCGTGTTATTACCTCCCAAATAGGAATCTGGAGATAGTCTTTGACGTAGCAGAATATAATATTAAAATCGTCTACCAGATATAACTACTTACCCAAAGATAGAAGGCTCATTTCTCTACATTTAAAAGCCTCCTCTCAAACACGGTATCTTCCCATTGAAAATAAAAGGCAGTCGATGGCAAAGTAAATGGTGGCAGCTAGAATACACTCGTCAACCTGCTGACAAAGAACAGGAGAACAAACCTGTTACTGGACAGGTCTACTGGGAGTTTGTTATATGCATTTCTGGATTTTGTACGCACTTCCTTAGCGTATGGCTCAGACACTAAGCGACAACTGTTAGTCGCTTATTATTCGCGTGCAGTCTTTGGTCAGAGCAGCTGCGTTGCTGGAAGGTGTCCACGTATTTGTCGTCGCTGCCGGGAGGGAGAGGGGCGCTGGAGTTCCAGCGTCAGGAGGGTAGTTGTGGGTTAAGACGCCGAGCAGAGGACTCTGGGCAGTGCAGGCGTAAAGTTAAGTGCACCTGCGTTTAAGTAAAGTGGTTTGTGTGAAACAGAAGAGAAAGATAAGGGTTCAGAAAGAAATGAGATGTAAGGATATTAGAAAAGAATATGAAGGTAACATTTTTTATTTGGTGGCACTGCAGTCAAGCGTAGTTAGATTCATTGTCGAATTAGACGGCCATATCAAGGAAATTGAGGTTTTTTTTAAAAAGATTGAATGAGTTTCACTGTAACGGTTTCTTCATGTCTGTCAATTGTTTGTCCCACATTTTTGACAGTGAGTGTTGTTAACAATATTGCCATTTGTCAATGTTAATGCGTGTTGTAACATGAATATCATACAGTTAATTACATATCAGATAATGTAAAAACAGTTTGTTAAAGGCATATTTCACCTAAGAGCATTTTTATATAAAATCGTGCCGCACTCAGTGGTGTGTATAAAACAGTTTGCTCGCTGTCTGGAGCACTGCACTGGGCTCTCGGCGACTGGAGTCTGAAATTTGCGACTGGAGCGCAGAGAGCAGCAAGGGGCGCGTTTCCAAGAAATTACATTACGAGGTGAGACATTTTCATTTCAGGACCTGTTTGCTACGAAAATCGCCAACGGACAGGGATCATTTCAACAATAGGATTATTTGCAGATCATTAACGCACGGGGACACTTTGTTTTTATTAAAGAGATTAATAGTAAAGTTCAGGATTTAATCAGTTTGCACATTTTTACTATATGAACACAGTAACCGAGCGTGTTATCCCGTTATTGCAGCAAAAACAACAGGCACAATAGAATGTGTACCATCCGGTTGTAAAGACACCAACTGACTCACATAATTTCAGCGCACTGACTGACTATGGCTCTCCGGTTACATCGATTACTGATCAAGCAGATAATAGACTCAATGCGAATAATTCTTGCCCTGCAATCCCATTAGAAAAGACTAAAGTTAGAGGAGCAGTTTCAGGAACAGGAGTAGATGTAAACCTACAGAAACATCTAAAATTTGCTCTTCATGGCCACAGATTTTATACAAATTTTTGGATCGACCCACTTTTAACAAATGAAGTTATGCTAGGCATGGACTCCTTGACAGAACATGAACAGATTTTGGTCTTTTAGGACTCTTCTATTGTACTACGCAACAATAACGAGCAAGTTGCATTACAGTTGCAGCAGAGCATTTCAACGGACGAACAGTATATAAACAATTTACAGCTTTTTTCATGCTCGAAGAATACACAGTGGTACACACTATTTTTCACTACCCGTCTTTTGATACTGACACTGGACATGAAGAATTTAATTAGACGTTTCGCAGATAATGGAAGCCAAGGTAGACAATTATGAAGCAGTAACAGAGGAAGACAAACAACGCACTGAATGGGACAGACATATTCAGATTTTTCAGGACAGCATTAATTCAATTCCTAGTGATTCAGCTTTGCTCTCGCCACATTTAGTTTTGAAGAATATAAATCGACCAGACAAAATAAAGTCACATTTTTTACGTCATCGTGAACTGATTGAGATTGCAGTTACTAAAATAAAAAAAGCAATTGGGAGGAGGAAAATGCTACAAAAGAAGATAAGTCGCACTAGAAAATTCAGAGTTGGACAAAAAGTTTTGGTTCGAGTATATCCATTATCTTGTGGGGCAAACAAGTGTCAGAAACTTGCACTACTTTATAACGACCGTTTCGGATTCGACGAATTCCACTTCCCAACGTAGTACATCTTGGAACTCTCAGAATGAAAGCTTGGAGAGGTGTTCATCACATCACCAATACAACATCGTTTATTGAACAATTACTTGACTTTCTACTCCTTAATGACTACAACACCACACCTTTATACAGGGGGACTATAATTAAAGTTAAACTTTCAAAACGCTGTCGAAATAAGACAAATCGTGAGAATAACGTCGAATTTTTTTTAACCTGTGCACACTTATTTCAAACGGAACGTGACGTATTGTAAGTAAACCTGAACACCAATATAAACAACATTTGTAACTTTACTTGGAGTGTACCTGAGCACGAAATGTACGAAGATTTTTGCAAATTAATTTATAAGCGACTTAGCACCACTACTTTTTATCACTTGTTTGCAGTGACTATGTGCACGTCACATGTATATTTTGTATATTCCATAATCTTTTTTATGTTTCTTTACAAAATACAATACTACTTCGTGGCTTACTATTATTTTCGTATAATATGACACAGGCGAATGTTTCAGTACAATCTTTGCCATATGTAAAAATTCTGCCCGGAGAGGCTGTGGAATAGTGAAAGAGATCTACTGGAAGTTTGTTATTGGCATTTCAGAAATGTATACGTACTACGTAAGTCTCACTTTTGATTTGTCGTGAGTAGTTCTTTCCCAGGGAAATTTTGAGAAAAATTAACTGACAACCATGTCATACACCATGAAATATGCTATAAAGACATATAAGCTCCAATGGCGCAATCCTGAGCCCTTGTTAGGAATGCCGAAACTGCCTTTGTCCCCCACCACTCACTCCAAAAATTAGGGGAGGGTAAAAGGTTGGCAACAGGAAGGAGCATCCCGCGACCCTAAACCACTGACAGATTAACGTACTGACGTCGAGGTAGGGAAAAAAGAAAAAGAGCAGACAGTTTAAATCTCAACACCATTTTACTTGATATGTTACAGTGCCCAGTCGGTAACATCCCAAAACAACTGTAATGCATTTCAACTCTCGTTTTTCTGCGGGTATTAACCGACATACGAGATCTTGTTAATCACTGCAGATAATTTTTGATAGCAGGTGTTCCAGACGTAGTGACGTTCGAATTACTGATTAAAATTGCTATATAAATCGCTGGTGTGTTTTGTGACCAATTTCTAGCGACATTGCTAGCGGTATATCGCTCACGTGTGTGCTGCTAGATGAACTCGTCGTCGGCGAACCTGTCACATCGTGGGATACACAACTGTGCAAATGACGCTCGCTGCTATAAGTTACGCATCACCGAAATTAAACACAGCATTAAACAATGACGAGTATAGCTTTAGAATGATATTTCCACCTTCTGACAGTATAAAACTTCCTTATTCTATATTAATATCATGATTTTGGTCTTAAGTCAACAATGTCGGGTAAAATTAGACATTGTTAAGTGATGTCATTGCCAAGATCTATTGTAATGGATGCCCCAGCGTGCAGAAAGTGCAAAATCGTAAAAATCTATGGCAGACTGGTAGCAAATAAGCTTTCCAGTCATTAAACAATCGAGCCACAGAATGAACACCAGGGCAGCAGTTACACGTGTAGTGCGTTCGATCTGAAAATATACTACGGAAAATAATGGTTGACATGGCCAAATATGAAAAGCATAGGTTGTAAGTCCATGATGGACAATCCATGTTCACAGGAATATCATAGGTACATATAATCATCTGTTAATAGTGACCACAAGGTGTAAATAGCATGTTCATAGCACAAAAATATGACAGCATGCCGAAAGAAATACCCACATCATATACCGGTTTAAATGATAAAAATGTCCATGTGCCATATATAACCATGGTACAGACAATGGCGAAAGTTTGCGATTGCAATATTTTGCATTGTAAGCGATATGTTGCACACCACTATAGTGTCAGGTCTATGGCCTGAATGGCAAAGCTGGCAGCGGAATGAACCAACATATCAGCAGCCCGAATTGGCGCAGTCTCTACTGATTCAATTCTAGGGAGGTGAGAGGCCAAGATCATGCGACAGTACTGCACTGGTGTTAATGATACGAATTACACTGGCACGAGGACGATAAAGACGCCTCATTTAATGATACACAAACAGAAAGAAACAATGAACAAATTCTAGTGTACGATTTCACCGTCGGCCTTAATCACAGAGTGAGCATTCAGATGCACAGAACTGATTTTCTGTTGTCGACACACATTGCCACCGTGGGCACGAGATCTGGGGTCAGTATAGGTTTGCCCGTAAAACGTCCTATAAATTTTGAATGCCGCCATATCGTCAGTACAGATAGATTGCTCTCATATGTGCTGTGTATTTGGGACAGGCGTTTTGTAGACACCATAACAATTGGCATTTGATACCTAGAATAAATTGTTCTCTTAGCTTTGATGAGCAAAATTAGCGGGCACCACGGCATGGCACCGTCACGTCATTCCGCTTAGTCCGCGTCAGAGTACAGTACTGCAGCTGAGGAACTAAGGTGATTAATGGGTAAAGCAGACCTCATAACTTGCGTTCTTGATCAGTTTTGTTTGTTGAAGTACTGAGATGTGACACAACATTTCAAAACATCGACATTTCTGTGGTTTGGGGAAGCGGACATTTGTTCCGTTATCGTGAAACGTAAATAATTTTTCGCCTTCAGATATCTCACGTTGCTTGTGTAACAATATCCAATGCAATAAACATCCAAGTCGTCATGGTACATCTGCAATTTGCCACGAAAACAAAACACAATATCGAAATATAGATTAAGAAGTTACAAAAGCACACAATCCACTACTACAACACGAGTGAGCGCGGCAAAATAGGTTAACTTACGATGTTAGCAGGCGATGATGCCGTCGATACTTCCTTCCCGAGAAACCTTGAGCTGCTGTGACGTGACGTGACGGTCTGTTGACGACTTGTCTGAATGCCGCCGTTTGAAGTAAATTGTGGAATCTTTGGATCTGACATGACAGGACCTGACGCCCAAGGTGAACTGGTCTTAAAAAGAGTCATCCCGAGATCACGCGACAATCTCAGCTTAATGTTGACAACTAGTGCAGCACGAAATGTTTACTCCAGAAATTTTTCTACTTTATGGCTTTCACCGACGTCATATCTGAGTCACAGATGCTACTTAGAGGCAATATCTGAAGGCAGAGGGGTTTATTCCTAAACCAAAGAATGTATGACAGAAAAGAAAGATAATAAACATACATATAATAAAATTCCATTGCAGCTCACGTGATTAATTACATAGCCAAAAGTTTTATCGCAAAAGAAATTGGGGTAACAAAAAAGAAAGTAACAACATAAAAAAACACATGCATTAAATGAATTATTACCACGTTTATGCGAGCAAGTGAAAGAACAATAAACGGCCTTTCAAGTCCACTATAATATCACTCGTAGTAAACTCGTAATCTATATCTACGTCTACATGGATACTTTACAAATCACACTTACGTACTTGGCAAAGGGTTCATCGATCCACTTTCACAATAATTCTCTGTTATTTCCATCTCAAACAGCGCGAGAAAAAAACGAACACATACATCTTCTCGAGCGAGTTTTGATTTCCTTATTTTATTATGATGATAATTTCTCTCTATGGAGGTCGGCGTCAACAAAATATTTTCGCATTCGGAGGAGAAAGTTGGTGATCGAAATTTCTTGAGAAGTTTCTGCCGCAACGAAAAACGCCTTTGTTTTAATGATGTCCGCCCCAAATTCTGTAACACGTCAGAGACACTCTCTCCCCTATTTCTCGATAATGCAAAATGTCCTGCCCTCCTTTGAACATTCTGGATGTACTCTGTTAATTCTATGTGGTAGGGATCCCACACCGAGCAGAAATGCTCCAAAACAGGACGGACAAGCATAGTGTAGGCAGTCTCTCTAGCAGATCTGTTGCATCTCCAGCCAATAAATCGCTGTCTTTGGTTCGCCTTCCCCACAACATTTCTTATGTGTTATTTCCATTTTGTGTTGTTCGTAATTGTGATTACTAGGTATTTAGTTCAATTTACTGCCCTGACTGATCTAACCAAAGTTTAACAGATTCCTTATAGCACTCATGTGGATGAACTCACACTTTTCATTATTTAGGTTCAACTGCCAACTTTTGCACCATACAGGTATCTTTTCTAAATAGTTTTGCAATTTGTTTTGATATTCTGATTACTTTACTAGAAGGTAAATGACAGCATCATCTGCAAACAACCTCAGACGCTTCCTCCATTCTCTCCGAAATCGTTTATATAGATAAGGAACAGCATTACTTGGGAAACGCTGGAAATCACTTATGTTTCCTTCGATGATTTTCGTCAATTACTGCGAACTGTGAACAATGTGACAGGAATCTTTGTAATAGCTCTGCATCAACTGACAAATAGTCCATTGCTAAGAAACACAACTCCTCTCTCTGTCGAGCTTGTGTTTCTCATGGAATATAAAGTATTCATACTACTTACAAGAATGCAGCCGACATCTTTCACAATCTCGTGTATTTCAAAACTAAAAGCCCAATCTCTTTGAAGGCCAAACGCCAGAATATCAGTGGTTGTCTAGCGCATCACCCAACTCCATTAGCGTTTGTTGTTTGAACCAGTCCCCTACATTACCTGATTACTGGAACCTATTTGCTGGCAGCATGTATGGTCCTGCCTTAGATTAGTGTAAACTGCACCATACTCAAATTACTGCCATATAAGCTGTGCCGGGGCTAGCAGCGCGTTTAGCACTAAATTCAGCTAGAATTTGCACATGGAAATGATGCTCTAAGACCCCCTTTCCTAACTCCGACTTTTTCTGTCGCATATGGATTAAAAAAAGAAACGCAGACTGATTGTTATCGACCCTGCAAGTGGAGTAGAGAAGAATTGGCACCTGCAATAATTTAATTTGATAAAAATTAATTTGACAGTCGAAAGTTTAATTAATGTCGTGACAGATGAAAGGATTGCTCTACCCAACTACAGAATGAAATTTCTGTTCAAGATAACAATTGGATCTATTCTGACAAAATTCAGAATGAAAAACACATGAAACAATCACAGTACGTCAATTTAATAGGCTTCGGTAGAGTGGCCTTTACTGTGGGAGACGTGCTGTACATGTACCTCTGGTACTTCTCCACAGAAGGGAGTGCCTACAGTGGAGCTGTCAACATTCCACCTGGAGTGTCTAGAGTGGAGCTGTCAACATGCCACCTGGGCGGTCGAACAGTTGGGCCGACGTTCTTTTCCCAGATGAGTCCCCATTTCGTCTGCAGAGTGATTCTCGACGCATTCGCATGTAGAGGGAACGTGGAACACGATTTCTCAATCCAAACACTGTGCAAGGAGACTGATATCGAGGATCCCGGGCAGGGATTCTGGCGACCACTCGAACTCCTCTTCATGTAATTGTACCAGTGAATTGGCGAGGTTTAACCGCTGCCAGGTATCGAGGCGAAATCTCGGGATCTGATGTGCGGCTGTAGCGAGGAGAGATGGACCCAGACTTTGTACTGATGGACGACAGTGCTCGACCTCATAGAGCAGAGGCGTTTCACGTTTTCTTGGAAATCGGAGACCGTGCATGGCGTGGCCTGCTCACTCTGCCGATTTGAATCCCATAGAGCGTGTCTGGGACGCACTGGGGAGAAGGGTTGCATCGCGTCATCATCCACGAACCACTCTGCAGGACTTGCGAGCAGCTCTGCAGGAACTGTGGGCGTTATCGCCTCAACAAGAGATTGACAACATCACTCACAGCACGCCCCGCCGTTGTCGGGGCTGTACTGCTGCCAGAGGTGGTCACACCCCGTGCTGAGCACAGTAACCAGTCGTCACAGTGCGTGTGTGGAGATACACTGAGTTGTAAGAAAAGGAACAACGGTTATGCAAGGTCCAGTTGTTTACATTCTGTGTTCTTTACATTGTTTCCATTTTACCAACCCCCCTTTTACACTATTTTGTGGCAAAATAGATGCAACCTCGCAAAATACCCAACTGTTGCTTCACTTTTGGCCAGCAGGGTATTTGCAGTTTGTACTATCACATTGTGAAGTGTGGTGTTCAGTTGTGACAGTCAGAGAGCAGACACGTTTACACTGAGTGGGCCTCCTGGCTTGATGAGTGGTACCCTGAGGAGCTGCTGTGTGATGGACTGAAGTGGATGTAGCTCTTAGAGCGAATTTTTCAGGCTGCAGTGGAGAGTGCGCTGATGTGGAACTTTGTGGCAGATTAAAAAACTGTGTGCAGACTGGGACGTCTGCATTTCTCTGGCAAATGCTCTACAAACTGAGCTACCCGGCCACGTCCTGTGACCCGTGTTCAGGGCCTAGCGTGCCCCCTGATTTCCAAACACTTCACTGCCAACTGAAACATTCATTCCCGAAATGATCTCCTGCCTTGGCTGAGCCGAATCTCCGCAATCTTTCAGGAGTGCTAGTCCTGCAAGTTTCACATGAGGATATATGTGGAGTTTGAATGGTAGGAGATTTACTGGTGAAAGTAAGGCTGTGACGACTGGCTGTGAGCCATTCTTGGATAGCTCAGTAGGTAGAACACCTGTCTGTAAGCGGCACAGCTCCCTGGTTTGAGTCCCAGTTCGGCACATTGTTTTACTGATTTCTGAGAACATTTCTCGTGGAGGACAGTGGTCTGGCAGAAAGTAAAACTGACACGGAAGACAGCAGTCTTTCGCGATGGGGAAACTTCCAGAACAGCTCTAACCTCTATGGATTAGTATTGTAAGGTAATAATGGTTCGTGCAAGTTCGCACTGAAGCTCAATACGGATGAAATCATTGTCGTCCTTCACTACTGAACGTAATCCGCTCACATTCTATTATCTGTTAAGTGGTATCACCGTCAACCGAACCATATTAGAGTATAAATGGGACACGGGATTGCTGCTAGGTACACGATCGCAGAGCTTAAACTGTCTTCGTTTACCTGTATGCAAACATTTTTCGATTGCTTTTAATTAAACTTGTGACTGCAGATCTTCACTGAAATATCAGCAAGATCAGGTGGAATGTTACAGTGTGCGCTCTCCCCTGCATGATTTTTACTATTTTTTTATGTACTGATAAGGGAATATTTTCTGTATTGTCAATGCCAGCGTTTAAAATTTATGCAGTGTTTCCCTGCCTCCCCCCCCCCCCCTCCTCATCTCAACAGGATTGCGTATGAAGGAAGACTTCGCTAGTCTCACTAAGCATTTGTTTCACATTTGCAAGAACACTGGTAATTTATGTGTATATATGTGGAAATAACCGTGTCTTCCAGTGCCGTGAAAACATTGCCGTAGCCTGACATTGAGGTGGTGAATAGCACAGTTAAACCTAAATTCAATCTTGTTATTAGCGAGAGATATCATTAAGGAAAGTATCTATTGGCATGGAAGTGTAAAAATCGCTAGGTCCTTAATGAAGGTTGTGTCAAATGTCTGATTATCCAGCCAAATGCAAAATATTCTTCCAAGTACTTAACAACAACTTTTCTTTTCCTGCATCAAAAAACCTTTATATCAAATTACATGTTGTACCACCGTTGCTAACCTGTTCATGTACGCTGTACATATGTGTTTAATGTAACAAACTTGCAGGAGGATGATACAGTTATGTAATCATCAATTTTAGTGGGACATCGATATGCCATTTTCTTCATTTATTGTAATGTATGAAAATGTGTTTCTTTGCTTAAGTGTGAGTATATTGTGTGTGTGTGTGTGTGTGTGTGTGTGTGTGTGTGTGTGTGTGCATATGAGAGAGAGAGACATAGACAGAGAGAGAGAGATAGAGAGAGAGATAGAGAGACAGATAGACAGATAGATAGATAGATAGAGAGAGAGAGAGAGAGAGAGAGAGAGAGAGATAGAGAGAGAGAGAGAGAGAGAGAGAGAGAGAGAGAGAGACAGTAATGGTACTAATTCAATGTTTCCCATTTTGCTCTAATTTTTAATGATCAGTTCAAAATGGTTGAAATGGCTCTAAGCACTATGGGACTTAACATGAGAGGTCATCAGTCCCCTAGACCTAGAAGTACTTAAACCCAACTATCCTAAGGACATCAGACACATCCATGCCCGAGGCAGGATTCGAACCTGCGACCGTAGCAGCAGCGCGGTTCCGGTCTGAAGAGCCTAGAGCCGCTCGGCCACTACGGCCGGCGAAGAACGAGTAACAGATAGCATCAGCTTGCGTATGGAAAGGCAGAAGACACATGTAGGCAGTGACAAGTTATGTGGCTTTAAAGGTAAAATTGTCGATGGTATTAAAAATATAAATAATGGAACATAATAATAATAAAGTGCTGCTTACTTTGTAGCAATGTGTGTTACTCATCACGTTGACATCAGTCGTCCCATTCGTTGCAGGTGGGTCCAGAATGGAGCCATCGAGTAATTCTGATGCTCGCTGTATCTAAAAAAGTGTTAAGTCATCAGTTACAACATCGCTCCTCGTCGTCATTTACACATTTATACTCTGCGAATTGGGTCTTCTGATGCGCCACTTACACCGGATCGTAAGAAAGCAAATACGAACGTAAAAGCATCTGCTGACAGTTCCCAACTGTTTGCTTGTATCCGTGAACGTTTGTATACACTCTAGGCAATAGAAGAGAACACGATAAAATAAGCATATATATACACTTTCACTGACTCCCACACAGATTTGACTCAATTGTTACAGCTCTGGTATAAAACTCTGGTATTCACGTAGGATTATTCCGCATGCTGGGTGTGTTGTTCTACGTCAAGCAAACTAAAGGTAATAGGAAAATAAAAATGTATTATTGGATGTCTCACTTTTTATGCAAGTGTGCAGCACTTTTCACTAAACTGCAGCTTCCTTCCTCGTTCTCACTATTGCAAAGTCTTGCAACTACGTCAGTTGACACTTTAGCTTCTCGTTAGAACTAATGAGAAAATTTGAAAGTGGAACACTAATTTCTAATGAGCGACATAACCTGAAGAACAGATAGAATTTACACACTGCAACTGGAGAAATTTATGCCAGCTTCTGTGCCTCAAATAGTTCCTGACGCCTGCAGTGACATATGCAAAGCACAGATTTCATTAAGGTACGCGTAAGGAAGATAATGCCAGTCAAGTACAGTAATTGAAATGTGAAACGCACATAAAACCTCTCAATAAGGCTATTTGACAAAACTTACCGCACTGTCGATGGAGCACAAGGCGTGAAACGTCATCCATAGAATGAGATGTTGCTCATCCTCGATAGTCATTGTCCATTGAAAGACGTTCGTGGGTTAAGGTAGTTGGTAAGCAGGCAGCGTTCCACTTTCGGGGGCTTATCTGACGCTTTGTGCAGATCGTGGTCGTGGCGATACTGTGCTGCCAGCGATGCGGGCCGCGGACGGCTCCTCTACCTGCTGGGCGGAGTCGTTTGCCGTGTGAGGCTGTGAGGAAGAGCCGTGGAGTGCGCGTGAGCTCCGTGATGCTGGAGGAACTGTCGTGGCACTCATGTTCTGTTTTTGTTACACTATTGTTTTGGGTCTCGTGTGAGACTGACGCATGAGAGCGTCCAGCTGGAATATAACGTGTAGCCGATTCATTAAGAGAAGTTAGAGTTGTACGTTGTAGGAAATACATTGAGATGAACTTCTGTGAGAGTGTTATTCCAACGGAACGAGAAAAGTCTGTACAGTGGATTGAAGTTCACAGGAGAGAAGCTGTGTCACGGTTCACGGGTGCTGAGCAGCAGCACCACTGCAGCGTCGGTGTTACACGGCGACACCGAGAGGAGCACGACACCCAGTCAGGTACGGAGACTGCGGGTCTACGACTTGTGGACTGTTTCAGTGGCCTGTTCCTAACACCACCATTAGGGACATAAAAACCAAGCAAACATTCAAAGCAGGGATAACATGATCGAAAGAAAAAATATTTTGAGGTATTTCGTTACGACATCTAAAGCGTAAAAAACCGGTGACACACCCATTATGTAACTACAGCTGATTTGAACATAGGCCACGAGACTGATAAGCTTCTTCACAAATTTTTAATTTTGAATTACTCAGCACTACACATTTTTGTTTTTGTAGACTTGCAGGAAAATTTATTGTGCTGTTCCTCTTTAATAAAAAAGAAAAATACGAAAGCTTGTGGTTCTTCAGACTGTTCTCTCCTAACAGGATGCATCTAATGAATTTATAATCTTTGCTATGTCTCTGGTTGGGCTTTTTAGTGTTCCGACTGTTTTCTATTGAGCATGTTTCCCTTATACAGTAGTGTTACATTATCGTCTGACCACTCCACAGCTCACACGAGAAGTCTTCAACAATAAAAGTAGTTTGTGTGCAAAACAGCACGCAAACGCAAGTGCAAGTCAAACAGTGGTATGAAACTTGCGTGGCAGATTAAAACTGTGTGCTGGACCGAGAGTTGAACGTGGGTGCTCTGCCTTCCTCAGGCTGGGTCTCTATTGACTGAGCTACCCAAGCATGACGCGTGATCCGTCCTCACAGCTTTACTTCCACCAGTGCCTCATCTCCTACCTTCCAAACTCAACAGCTCTGCTGTGAAACTTGCATGACTAGCTCTCCTAGAAGAAACGATATTGCACAGACATGGCTTAGCTACAGTGTGGAGGATGTTGTCAGAATGAATTTTCACTCTGCAGTGGAGTACGCCATGTTCAACCCGCCAGGGCAGCCGAGTGCGCTGACGCTCTGCTTCCTAGACTCGGGTAGGCCCGCCGGCTGCGGATCGAATCCAACCGGCGGATTAACAACGAGGACAGGTGTGCTGGCCGGCCTGGATGTGGTTTTAGGCGGTTTTCCACATCCCGCTAGGTGAATGCCGGGCTAGTTCCCACGTTCCGCCTCAGTTACACGGTTCGCAGACATCTCAACACGTTCGCACTATTCCACGGATTACACTAGTGCGCTAATTCCCCGCGGGGGGGGGGGGGGCGGAAGGAAGGGCATCTGGCCACCTCTTGAAATTAACATGCCACATCCGCTTAACCAGCAGAGCCCGCCAGTCGGGATTAATTCTTGGAAAGAGACAGACTGGAGGTCGCCGTGTTACACTATACCCTACCTAACATACATGTGATTAATACGGTAGTTCACTAAAATTATACACAACGTACAAGAAAGAAGCAACAGAAAGACTTTATCCGTACAAGTGTTTGATATAGTGCTACCTTACTGCATGTCGCAGCCACAGACTCGGCGTTTTTGGTGCTACATTCAGTGTGGTGCACTGGGAAATCATGTCGCAATGCGACTGCAGCATAATCTTTATTCACACAGAGAAGCGGAAGTCTGATCATGTGCATTATAAATTAAATAGCGGTGGCTATCCCTATTTTTCCTGTAGCGAAAAGACGGACGACATATGAGCTGCGACCATTTTTGTAAACAAGCGAAGTGGCCTTCCATTTATCTCTACGCAGAATTAACCCAGATACTTTCTGTGCATCAAATGGAGGTTGTTAACCTCCATTTGACAAGCCTGTACAACATCTGCCAAACTTCAGAACGGGATTCGACTCTTCCAGCGTCGTGATGACATTAAGAATCTGCAGAGGCCTTACTAGTAAACGACACACAGCACCTCAGTGTCACTGTCCGTGTGATTCCTGTACTGCATATCTGAATGCTGGCTTCTTAGGCATTGCTGTCCTGCGATTATACCTTTACACAGCACCCTGTCTCCCTCCAGTAGCCAACGCACATCACCTGTCTCCTAACTGCAGATGTGTGAGTACTGCCACCATACAAACTTCGCGTATGTTGTACGAAAACACATAACAATGCAAGCTGGCTGATACAGACACTAATGCCGAGAAACCACGAGGAAAGAGAATACATATATGCCTTTCTCCATACCAACTCCCAAATATAAATAAAGAATTCGAACTCAGGATTGCAAACATAAACGAACGCAGTCGGAGAGCCTTAGTGCAGACGCATTCCCAGCTGCTGATTCTCAAACACATCGCTGCTGCAGAACCGACTGGTCAGATGTGTACAGTGACCGTTTCCTGTGAAATACATTAGTAGTTTCTCAGTGAATTCGTCGGGAGTCTACGGAACTGATGAATAAACCCTCTACTTGTTTACTCAATGTCGATATTTAGCTTGCGTAATTAAACGATTTACAAGTAGGATCTGAAGAGAGTATTGAGCAAAGTCAGAGCACAGTTTTCAGATTACACTACGAATCGAGTGGGTATTCTTTAAAAAAAAAAAAAGAAATACACTGTGGACTATGCATCTGAATGCAGTTTGTTTATTGGTTGATGAATCCATATCAGGTGAGTGAAGCGAGTTACTCAGCCGAAGTGGCCGAGCGGTTCTAGGCGCTACAGTCTGGAACCACGCGACCGCTACGGTCGCAGGTTCGAATCCTGCCTCGGGCATGGATGTGTTAGTTAGGTTTAAGTAGTTTTACGTTCTAGGGGACTGATGACCTCAGAAGTTACGTCCCATAGTGCTCAGAGCCATTTGAACCATTTTTGAAGTAAGTTATTTTTTCCCATAGCTAACCAGAAGACATGGCAGTACTTCTTAATTGCTAAATATGAGTAGGAATTTGATGTATAACCTAAATTCCTTCCCCTCTTCTCTCTGTCCATCTCCTACTCCCTCTCTCTTTGTCCATCTGCCACTCCCCCCCCCCCCCTCTGTGCATGACCTCCTCTCCAAGTCCTCCTCCACCCCCTGTCTATTCCCACTTCTCTGTCCTCTTACCCCTCTCTCTGAGCTCAAGCCTTGTTTATTGTTATTGAGAACAAAACCTCGATTGGGAACTGAAGCCACTTAAAATGAACATGTACGCTAGTTGAGACCATTGGTATACAGTGTGTTAGAGACACCTGTTCACATGCTGGATCTGTGAAGACAGTAGCTGTAATGACAGTCTTTGTCATGGTTTTAATTTGTGAGTGGTTAGAATTACAAAGTTAAGGATTCAGTAGTGTTTTCCTAATAATAAGCCGATCAGCCATAAATACTAGTTTCTTGTTTCTGTAAAAACGATTGCGAAGAAGAAAACAAAACATTACAATACTGTGTACACAATTTGTCTTTGAAATTATACATAAAGAGAAAGAATATATAAGGGAGAAACAATTTGTCTAATGGGTTACACGCCCCCCTATTGTAGTTCAAACTGTAGGAAAGATACCGAAACAACACATTTTCACAGTACAGCACACGATTTTCTTTCACACAGTCGGTTTTAATAGAAAACCTACATGTTGCCATTTAGAAAAATATGTAACCTAAACCTGACAAAATGTTTGTTAGGGTTTAGTATAGAAATTCGAAATAAATCGCTCAAGCACTTTTCGAGGGTTTTGTTAACAAAGTATCCCCTTTTAATGTTAATTAGAGCATTGTGCATAAATTTCAAGTAATTCACTCAAGAACTTTTCCAGGTATTTGGTAAATATATTTATGTATCATATATGTTAAAATTGGTTGTTTGTTAGAGTATCATGTAAATATTTGATGTAATACAGTGAAGACTTTTGGCAACAACATTTCCCCCTTATTGATTAAAAGTATATTCGTATGTTATATACATTAAAAGTATATAGCCTATGTCCATTCAATAGTTCATGGAACTTTGAACTATATCAGTTGAGAACATTTCGAGATGCTTGTTAACCTCCTTTCCCCTGTAAATGTTAGAGAAACATTTATATGTTATAATTGTGAATGAAGTACATAGTATATATGCAACTAAATGCTGATGAGAGTATGAGGTGCAAATTTGAAGTATATCAGGCAAGAGCTTTTAGAGACTTTTAATAAAAACTTTTCCTCTTTACATGTTACGTATGTCCTGTATCTGTCTGACTATTCATTACAGTATCATGTGATAAACAATGACTTGTCCTTGTATAGTAATACAGATTAAAACTTGCGCCAACCCCCTCTTAAAATTTCTTTGATGTGTGGTCCTTAAGATGTATTGTGTTCAAACTTTAAAAAAGGGAATAGCAAATTTTTATGCAATACAAGAAGAATTTAGATAAAAGTCTTTAATCACAAGATTTGTTCAGTGCTAAATAGTTGTACCGTGTCTGCTTCTGCCCACTGTTACCCCTTATGTCCCTCCTCGCACCGGCCAGCAGCAGTGCCTTCGCTGCATATGCACACCCCCATCTGGCAGCCACATGGAGTGGAGTCTCCCCCGCGTCGTCCTGGACATCTACACACGCTGATGCCGCCAGTAGCATCCGTACAATGTGCTGCTCGCCACCTCTACATGCAGCCCAGTGCAGAGGCGTCATCCCATCCGAGTCCCTGACGTTGACATCTGCCCCGGCATCAATCAGGCACTTGACAGTTTCTTCGTGGCCATTCACCACTGCTTCATGCAGGGCAGTGTCGCCACTGGCGTCTGTCGCGTTGACTGGCGACCCCGCATCCAGGAGTGCCCGCACTTGGCCGGTCTGACCCTGTGACGCAGCAATGATCAGCCTCCCAGCCAGCACCTGCTTCTGCTCCTCAGTCAGGATCCTGTAAATCACATTATGATTTACATCAGTTTTAGTATAGCAGCAGTGACATGAACATGACCTCCACAACGTATCTAAAACACACACACACACACACACACACACACACACACACACACACTCACACAGAGAGAGGGGGTTCGGAGATCCAAAATGTTACTCTGTGAAAACCTTGTTTGAAATCAGTCATATAGGTAGTCAAGTAATGGCTTGAGTGTCAGAGCTGAGAAGGAAATGAATGCACTTATCAGCAGGTCGAACTCGTTCAGTCTCTACTAATTCAGTTGTAGGGAGATGAGAAGCCAAGATAATGTGACAGTAGTGTACTGATATTGAGGATGCAAACTGCATTGGCACAAAGACGTCAAAGACACCTTATTTAATGATACATAAACAGAAAAAAATAATGAATAAATTCTAGTGTCCGATTTCACGCTCTGCTTTGACCTCAGAGTGAGCAGTCAGGACGACGTGGGGTTGGTTGCCCATAAAGCGTCCTGTGTAGTTAGTACAGATAGATTCCCTTCGTATTTGCTGTGTATTTGAGATAGGAGTTTTCTAGACACCAAAGCGTTTGCATATGGTACCTGTAATAAATTGTTGTCTCAGCTGTGATAAGCAGAATGGGCGGGCATCACGTCACGACACGGTGACGTCAGCCCGTATTCACACTGCGAGTCACGTCATGTCACGTCAGTTCCATCTCAGAGCACAGTATCGCAATTGAGGAACTAACAACGACAAGGGTTATTAATGGCCAAAACAAATTTCATAACCTGTGTTCTACATCAGTTTTGTTTGATGAAGTGCTGAGCAGTGAAACATTTCAGATCGTCGACCTGTCTGTGCTACGAGAAAGTGGGAGTCTGTTCTGTTATGGTAAAAACTAAATAATTTTTCGTTTTCAGATGTCTGACATTGCTCGTGTAAAAACATCCGAAAGAAAAAACAATGAAGTCGACATGCATCATTTGGAATTTGCCACAAAAACAAAGCATAATAATAACAATAAAGATTACGAAGATACAAAATCACAGTATCCGCTGTTATAAAACGGATGAGTGCGGTAAAAATAGGTTAATTTACAATGTTAGCAGACGATGATGCCATCAAAACTTTCTTCCCGAGAAACCTAGACTAGCCATGACGTGACATGACAGTCTGTTGACAACTTGTGTTAATTCCGCCGTTTGTAGTGCATTGTGGAATGTTTTGACGTGACGTGATGTACTTGACGGCCAACGTGAACTCACCTTAAGCAAACAGCGTCGTCCCGAGATCGTGTCACGGTTTCAGCTCAATGTTGACAGCATGCGCAGCACGCACTGCTCACTCCACAGCTTTTTCTTCTCTCTGGCTTTGACCGACGTCATGTTTGAGTCGCAGACGCTACTTAGAGGTGACATCTGAAGGCAACGAGGCCTATTCCTAAAAAACGAATGTACCACAGAAAAAAAGATAATGCACACAAATACTATAAAATTGCATTGTAGCTCATGCAATTAATTACATAGCCACCAGTTACATCGCAAACGAATTGAGATAACAAGAAAGCAGGTAACAACAGAAAAAAAGCATACATGCATCAAATAAATTATCACAGTTTACGCGAGCAAGTGAAAGAACCATATGCCGCCTTAATTAAATCCACTAGAATATCACTGGCAGTAAACTCGTAATATTGTGGAATAGCGGTAATACTTAATAATAGGGACTGAATCTAAGGGGATATCGCGAAAAAATGGGGGTTCTTGGCGGGTACAAACTAAAATCTAACGCAACAACCGCGAAATGAGATAAATAGTAGCGTGCAGGAGACGTATCGATACAGACTTCAGTCAGAAAAATACAAGGGAATTTTAAAATGCTTTCAAAGAAGTAATAACAGCGAACAAGCAGGTGGGCCTTCACTTCAGATATTCAACAGCCAAACTGATTATCAACAACAAACACAACTCTGTATTACAAGCAAAATACTTCAAAATCTTGTAAACTCCGAGGAGCCAACACAACCACTAATTTCCAAACAGCCTCGAAAGGAAAACCCACCTTCAGAGCCACTATACCGCATTAGACTGAACAATACGGCCGGCCGAGGTGGCCGAGCGGTTCTCGGTGCTTCAGTCTGCAACCGCGCCACCGCTACGGTCGCAGGTTCGAATCCTGCCTCGGGCGTGGATGTGTGTGATGCCCTTAGGTTAGTTAGGCTTAAGTAGTTCTAAGTTCTAGGGGACTGATGACCTTAGAAGTTAAGTCCCATAGTGCTCAGAGCCATTTGAACCATTTGAACAATACGCTGGGCAGCCAGAAAACAACAGGGTGCCAGAAGAAGACGGGATATTGGCTGATATGTGAAAACTAGGAGGGAGTGGCCAGCTGAAACCTTTTACGAGGTCACGAAATACTGCTGGGAGGAAGGAGGAATACCGGATGACTGGAAGCAAGCCACAATCCATCCGCCACGTAAGAAGGGAGACAGGACGGGCACACACATTTACCCAGCTCCATACTGAGGCCTCTGCTGAGTAAGACAGAAGACCAAGCAGAGGACACAACTGGCGAGTACCAAGCGGGATTGAGGGAAAATAGTTTTTGCACGGGCCGAATTCTTAACTTGAAAACAGTCCCCACGACCACAAAAATGCAGAACCTGAACACAGTCGTTACATTCGCTGATTTAAAAAAAGCCAACGATTCTGTAGACAGACACTGGAACAAGCAGGTGTTGACAGAACCATTCAAACAGGCACTTACAGACACAACTTCTAAAGTTAAATTTCTAGGTGAACTTTCTGAATGCTTCACAATTACAACAGGAGTCCAGCAGGGCCATGGGCTCTCGCAGATTCCCTACAGTGTGATCTCAGTCAAGGTCATGAGACAGAGGTAAAGAACTACAAGAGAAAAACATCGAAGGAATCCATGTAGAACAAGAAAGACCAAGATCTGACGTGGCATATGTTGTTTCTGCTGATGAAATTGCAATGATTTCTAATGAGAAAATAGATGCAAAGGTAATGATAGAAACACTGTACAAAATTGTAGCTAAAACCGGACTACAAGTATCAAAGGCTGAAATGCAATATATTGAACGTATACACAATAGAGAAAAGTATTTACGAACACACATCAAAAAAGTTGATAAGTTTAAGTACCTGGGAGAAGGATACAATGAAATGGGGTAGATAAAACCACAAATAAAGATAGATCGAGGAACATGGAATTAGGAAACAAACGCACCCAAAACCGATATAATAAAACATCAGTATCATTCCAGGCAAAAATTAAACACTACTTTACAGTACTTAAACCGGATGCACTGTGGGGATTTGAGTGCCTAACACTGAGAACAAGAGGTGGACAAGAAGAGCTGCAAAAGCAGAAAAGCTTCAGGGCCTCAAAAGAACAAAACTAACAACCTGACGAAGAGGAGAAATGAAGAGCTGTGCAGAACCACAGAAAAAAATCACAGACACAATAAGGAAGAGAGATTAAAGTTTTACACTCATATTTACAGAATGAGTGACAACAGGCTAAAGAATACCATTTTTAATTTCATTTCCAAATTAGAAAACACCACGAGATGGCGGGAAGAGACAAGAAATGATTTGAGGAAACGAAATGTCACAGAAGACACCAGATAGGACAGGGAAAATTTCAGGCTACTGATCAATAATGGAATATTTCTCATCCGTCAACAAAACTCACAGCCTACGAGGTGTGATGTCAAATGAACAGATAACCAATGCATAAAGAAGTTCTGAGAAGAAGAAAAATAATGCCCCATTGCCTTAGGTTCTAAGCAGTCTATAAATTGCCAAATTCGGTAATAAAAAAATAGGAAACTTAAGGACGAGATAAGGAGGAAATAAAGAAAAATCCACACACAATTCCTAAAAGAAAAAGCACTACAAAGGCAACGAAAATTCAACGGAAAAGTGACAAATGTTGGAATTGGTGACTAGAATTGAGCTATACATTTCAATTCTGGATATCGAGTCCTAGGTTCATTATTTTCTGCAGTAGGTTCGTGCAGTTCCTTATTACAGGATTACTATTGTTGGTGTTGCCTTCTGTACTACTGCGGCAAATAAGAAATCTTGGAATCGAAAAATAAACTTGACCTAAATAGCTCAAGTACAGAGACGAAAACAAAAAACAATATTAAAAGTAGCAACAATACACACTTAATGAAATGTCAGCAAAATTTACGAACCGTTGATTGGAGCACTATAATTGAATTATATAGCTGTCGTCTTACGTTCCTCCATAACCTCGCCTCATAACTCGTTCCATTTTCAGAAAAATACAGCAAAATATTTGTGATAATCAAGATTATAGATATGGTTGATTGCTAATAGTTCCATTCGCACAATTTTAAGTTGTCCTCTTAGATTGCTGCGGAACCTCGCGTCCCGAAATCATGCCTTATTGAGAAAAACATAGCCAAATACTTTACGAGAACCAATGTTACAAATGCGATTGCTGCTCGCTCGATTCACTAGCAGACAATTAAGCTCCGCCATTAGGTTACTGGCTAACCACATTCGTGAAAATCGTGACATATTTACCATAAACAGCATGGTTTGCGTTGTTACAAAGACGACAACAGATAACACTTAATGACAGGACAGTTCCATCTTTCGCATTGTAAACCCATGACGTCACACACGACGTCACTTTTGAAAGCTGACGCGTGGAACAGGACACTAGAATTGAACCAAAACAGTACTTACTGCCTGAAAGTCATCTATAATGCTGCAGAAATGTTTGTAAAAATAAATTATCTCTTACGATTGATCCATGGAGGACGTGTGTTTCAAGAAACAGCGACGATGTACATATGTACATACCTTGTCGAGCGTTATCCAAATGAGCGAATGAAGAAACCACTTGGCGTGGCAGCTTTGTAGGAGCGTTTATAATTTGCAGACTCCCGATCTTCATGTAATTGAAAGATACATACAATTACTGTTTCTGCTACACAAACTGCCTTACACAGTTTAGAATCAACAATCATCTCCACTAGTTTGCAAAAGTATATTACTCTAATCACAAGTTCTGTGTCGCAGATCTCCACATTTATTAAACATACAAGAATCGACAATTAATGTTATGCATCAGCATCGGTGCGCGTGCTTTGGCAGAAACCAGACGCTGGTTGGTGTCTCACCAGATGTCTTACTGCTGCCGCTGCTCCGTGCTGTTGCCGCGTTTCTCTGTTTTTTAAGGCTTATCTGGGAATTTGGACAGGAACAGTCGTCTTGCTCGCCTTTCCACTCCACTCAAACCGTTGCTAGGCTACGGCATGGGCCAAGAGGAGAGGCATGTATTGTTGACAACTGCGACACGTCACGATTTGTCTTGTTTACTATAAAAGAGTAAAGGTCATTTTCGAAGGGGCCTTACTCCAAATTTTGATAAAATGAGTTACGAAAGGCAACATATCATATAGACATTGAAACACGTATGTAACATAGCAGGGATGGCGAGGCATTGTAGCATCTGTGACCAGAGAGTATGCGCTTGACCGCGCGAGTGTTGCGAGCGGTTCTCAGTCTGTCAGTAGTCGTTGCGAGTCTGTCAGTCAGTCGTTGCGAGTCTGTAGCTCTGTCTAGTTGAGAGCAGTACTCTGTCAGTAGTCGTCGCGTGCAGTACGCTAATAGTCGTCATGCAGAGCGGTCGGTCAGTAGTAGCAGCCCAGTGCGGTTGTGTGATGTAGGCGGTCGGCAACACTGGTCAAGGTGGTGAATAAGGTATACTATTAATTAGTATAATCATTAGATAATGTAAAAATTTATTTGTTGTAATTATTCTCTAACAAGTGCCCCAATAATAATTTTTATTTCAAAAGCATTTTTTTCCAAAAATTTAATTTTTATTGAACTAAAGATTTCGTTGCACTTCCCATTTCACTCCACTTCTTTAAAAGAAAATTTTCAGTAAAATCACAAAAAAAAGAGAATATTATTATTTGCAATGCAGTTCCTCCAAGCGGTGCGCAACAACAAGAGCAGAAATGTGACATCCATTTATTCTGAGGTAAGACTTTAACTCCGATTGTTTTACACAGGGCCAAAGACCGATGTTTCGGTTTAATTGAATTTCCTTATCACTGAATGGACTTTAATTTTTTTTGAAGGATTTACATTCGAGTCAGATTGCGTATTTCACATTTTGTTGCCATTGTCAGTACATTTCATTGTGGGCAGGTTACGCTTAGAGCAGTGTCCATTAGCATTCATAATTAAATATTGTCATATTTCATTTTTCATTCAAATTTTTGTGGGGAGGTTACACTCGGCTCCCATTTGTATTAAGTATTGTCATTTTCATTTCTTTGAAATTACGGTGGGGAGGTTACACTTGGCGACACCCAGTCCAGGATCGAATTTCGTTGAGAGTCTTTTGAACAACAGTCAGATATCTGCTCTTGTTTGCTTAGATATAATTAGGATTTGGCGCTACGCTTTTACTAATTTTGTGACTTTCTTTCCACAGATCAACGACAATTCGTTTGCTCTATTGTATTTGTGTGTTGCTTTTGCATATGTGCTTAATTGTTTTGTGAATATTTGTGACTATTGTGAAAATGCCGCGAAAGACTATGAATAGTGTATCGCGAGGTATTATGAATGAAATTACCGACCCAAACAACTTTGCCGATAGGACATGCGACACGCAGTGTAATGATGACAATCCTGCGTTCACTGACAATCAATGCATTCCAACCACTAGTGATGACTTTTACCCTGATAATGAACAAACGAACTCAATTGTCTCGTCTGTTAATTTGACGACAATTGATGACGCGGGACGCTCTATTGTAATGAGCGCTGCCGAGCGTAACACACCCGATTTGGAAAATTCAAGTAACGTACAGACAAATTTGTCTAGTGAAAATGAACAATGTACTGAAAGTAGGACGGATTTATTTAATTCCGAAATAATGTCTGACAGTGTACATCCGACTGATAAACCTTTCTGTAAATTACAGAATGACCAAATGGTCACGCAAAACAAGACAATTTCAGATCCACCATTAAATAGCACGGAGAATAGAAATGCTAATTTTGTGTCGGATCCACTTAAGGCATTGTTGCTACAAATTCTTGAATCAAAGAAACAACAGAATGAAAAATTAGACAAACAGAGTGAAGATTTCAAACAACTTAGGGAACAGTACAAACAGCGGAATGAAATGATGAATAATTATTTTAAACAACTAAATGAAAGTGTCGACAACCATTACAAACAACTTAGCGAAACAATTAATGAAAGTTTCAAACTGACGAACGAAAAACAAGACAACCTTAACGAACAGAGCAGACAAGTTAGTGAAGAGAATACAGCTATTACCGTGCAATGCCAGGACATTAAAGAACAATTACGTGAGGATACTAAGACTTGTGCTAATAACAGTAATGAAAAGGTTGGCACTGTTGCACAAGAATTAAGTAGTACACATGTAAGCACAACAGAATTACATAAAGACGAAGTTAATGCAGTCACTGAACAATGTTCAGCAAACGCAACACAGATACACGAAATTAATGCAGTCACTGAACAATGCCCTAAAAACGCAATACAGATTCGCGACGAAGTTAATTTAGAGTCAGTGGAAGTTTCACACACTGTGAATACGGAAATTGTTAATAAAAGTGAACGACACAACAACCAAATTGACGAAAGTATTAAAGTAACAGAGTTGAAAACTATTTCAGTCACCAATACGTCACAGAATCCGCCACATTGCGAACATTTGTCTGATTCACGCAGCGCGTATAACTTAAGCAATTTATGGAGACTACGCGACTTAAAATCCGAAAAGCCACGCGACTTAAAATCTGAAAAGCTATGCAACTGGAAATCCGGAATGACACAGACGAACAGATTCACACACAAACCCGAACGTGTTTTCAAATTCAATGACGAGAACGTAGATTACGAGCAATTTTTATCCGCCAGAAAATGTAAGGAATTTAATAATGACAGCGTACAGGTACACGCTTTGCACTGTATACGACAATTTATCTTTGTACATTCACCGCTATTGCCTGTAATGCAGAAGCTAGCTTTGAACCAGATGCGACAATTTATTTTTGTATTTACAACAGCATTGCCTGTAATGAAGAAATTTGAATTAGCACGAATACAACAATTTGCCTTTGAAATTTTACCGCTATTGCCTGTAACACAAAAGCTAAAATTTATTTGCAGTGCGTAAATGACCTCAGGGGATTCATTACGCTTTAATGAATATGTGCCGTAGCGAGCATAGGGCCCCGAGCTGTAGTAGTGCTGTTTCATCTTTAGTTTTCTGCACTGCTGCCTTCTCTTCTACTATCCTTTATATCTATCAAAACTGCTCTTTAACTATTGCTCTACCTATAATTAAGAAACGTGACTAAAGAAAACCGGATACGACAAATCTTTTACCGAATGTGACAATTTTCAGTAGGCACTCCAGAACCAGCGTAATTTTAATAACGGATAAAATCGTAATCATCAGTATGTGTAAAATTAACAGCAAACGCATTATTTTTGTAACAATAGATGTTTTTCACCACAACAGCATGAAAGTAAGCCGCTTAGCATACCTAACCAACAATGCAGTCTACAAGGTCAACCAAACTTTAATGTTTCGCCGCGTGCACGTATAGTCCCAGCCCCAACAAATAGTAACGCATGGCAGCAAAGAAATAACTACGTACAGACAACACACTATTTCAACTCGTATCGCAATGCGCCGTATAGAAATTACTATCATGACAGACGTAAAAATAACGAGCACAATTTTCAGCGTACATTTAATAACAGTCGATATTATGAGCAGCAAGAACATTAGCAACAACATATTATCACGAATGAAACAGACAATAGGTGTCATCGATAGCGTAATACGTCAGTAAGAAATAACAGAGCAGTTCAAATAGTCGAAATGCCACAGCATCCTCCCGTAAATAATAGTACGTACGACAGAATTTCACCAGACACAGTACAGGTTTCATATTACAGTAACGCAAACATTACTTTTGACACGCAGAATTTTGCTCACGAGAATGTTATTTGAAAAATGCTCTGTTGAATGCTCCACTATTATCGCACCCAGATCTTACTAGAAATTTTTCCATTGCTACCGACAGTTCCAACACCGCTTTAGGCGTACACATTTTCCAGGAAATTGAAGAAGATGGTTCAATAGTAATTAAAAACATCGCATTTGCAAGCCGCATTTTGTCACCTGTTGAACGAAATTATTCCGTTACAGAACTTGAAACATTATGTGTTGTATGGGCTTTTACGAGATTTCGGCATTTTCTTTATGGCAGACATACCACAGTTTACACAGACCACAGAGCGATACAATTTTTACTTTCGGCTAAATTCACTCACGACAGATTAAGCAGATGGAAACTTTATTTACAAGAATTTAATTTTACAATAGTTCACATTCCCGGCACGCAAAATGTTATAGCAGACGCACTATCGCGTTCTCTCAGCAACAATCAGCAAGACGTAGCAACCAACTTCTGCAAAACAAATTTCAGTGTCATGTACATTCAGCAAGTTGCATTTGAAAATTTTATTTCATCGTCATTACAGGACATAGCAAAGGAGCAAAATAAAGACAATGTGTGGAAAGAAATTAAACAGCTTTGGCAAGATAAGAATAATGTTACGATTAGAAACCACTACACTGTACGCAATGACATTCTGTTTCGCCGCTCTCATCCTGACAGCAACAATTGGTTATTATGCATTCCTGATGAACTGGTTAACAAATTAATCTGGTACACTCATCTAAGTTACGCACATTACGGAGCACGAAAATGTTTTCTTATACTGAGACAGAACTGTTATTTTACTAACATGGAAAAACGTATACGACGAGTTTTAGCGTCTTGTAAAATTTGCCAGAAAGCTAAATCAGACACCACTTCACATATTCCTCCATTATATCCCATTATACCTGTTAAGTTAAGACACATGGCCGCAGTAGACATTTTTGGTCCAATTCCGAGAACTAACAGAGGTTTTTGCTACATCTTTGTCGCTGTTGAGCTCACTTCAAAATTTGTTACTTTCACTCCATTACGCAAAGCTACTGCCAAAACTGTTTCGAAGGCATTTGTAAAACATTTTCTATCTCATGTAGGGCATGTAATGAAAGTAATTTCTGACAATGGATCTCAATTTCGTAGTAGCGTATGGACACGCATGTTACGAGCCAGAAACATTTCTCCGATTTATATATCCAAGTACCATGCTTCATCGAACCCCTGTGAAAGATTAATGAAAGAAATTGGTAAGCTGTGCCGAATATACTGCCACAAAAGACATATTGATTGGGATACACACATACTCTCATTCCAAGATGTAATTAATTCCATACCAAATGAATCCACTATGCTATCTCCGTCTGTTATACTGAAAAACGTTGAACCGCCAAACAAAATTAAAGAATTAATAGAATTCCCCAAAAGTCGTCGCCTACGACACCACGAAATAATTAACATTGCGCTGAACAACATCAAACGTGCCGCAGAGCGCCGGAGAAGACAGCAAAAACAGGTTCGTACACGCCGCGACTTTCACGTTGGACAGAAGATATTAGTACGTACACACTATTTATCCAGCAAATTAAAAGGTAAGTGCAGTAAATTTGAACTTCTATACGCAGGTCCATATCGGATTCGCAGCATCCCTCACCCCAATGTTGTACATGTCGAAACTTTGAGAACTAGAAAATCGAAAGGCAATCACCATATCTCAAACATTAAACCGTTTATTGAGTGAAACCACTGTATGATTCAACACACTATGATGCCATTTACTAATGCAATTATTTCACCTGACTAATTATTGATGATTATCGTATTTTTTCTTGGCAAGTGCCCGGCAAGGTAAGGTTAGCAGGTCGCTCTTCTTGTCGTTACACATCAGACCGTGCATATTTTTTCAGACACACTTACGTATTTTATGACTAATTATGCAATGTTAGCTAATGACATGTTAATTTCATTACATTTTTTTTCATTAAAGGCTTTAATTCTCGCCTCTATTAACTACACTTCATACAAGCTGAACACAACGAACGTCACATTTGTCTTTTTATGTACGATTGTATTCCAGTTTTGTTTATATGCACTGTAAAATAGTTAAGATATAACACACCAGTTGACTTTGACATTTTTTTTGCCTTATGACATCTCAACATCGTGACTGTTTTACATTTTTTTTGCTGCTGCATTGTGATATTCTGTGTACATTTTTGCATCTGAACACTGTCAATGTATTTGACATATTACGTTTTCTGTCATGTTATGCTGTATGCTTAATTGTGTCACCATAAACCAGTCATTATTTAGTGGGTATAGGATTCAAATGCAAGACATTAATCTTTGTTCATGAATTTCAGAAAGAAATGATGCATGTAAGAAATAAATTCAACAGAAATGGGAATTTCACCTACGGAATAAACGATAGAAGATGCAATAACTTTATGAGGAAGAGTAAATGGATCAGGATTAACAAGCATTAACAAGAATATACTATACTCACCGTAGAATAGCAGTATTAACTAATTTTTTTCTTTCAGAATACAAGGTGATTGATGCAGGCTGTCAGACTGAACTACACATCTTAGTTTTAGTGATGAAATATCCTAGAGATAAGGAATAGGTGTATAATGAGTAATGAAGTGATTTTTTGCAGATGATAATGAATACTGATGAATAATGATGAAGGATATGGTATTATGAATAATGAAGTTTTTCTTTACAGGTGATGATAATAGTGAAGTTATGATAATATGGATAATGAAGTGATTGATAATGAAGTTTTTTCTTTACAGATGAGGATAATGTTGAAGTTATGTATTTATGCTACGTAGTTATTTAAGTATTTGTTGCAGTTTGCTTTGACAGCAGGTGTTATATTGCATAGTAGGATGACGGAAAGTTTTGGAAAGGACAGCTATGGAACATATTTTATACACATTTCACTACCTGTTAATTCGAAGTTCACTACTTTTCAGCATAGTGTGCGTTTCTTCTTTCAGGTCAATAATCCATTTTGTATTTTTTTCAGGAGAAGTTTTTCATGATACTTACTAAACCTGTTACTTATTATACCTGTTCTAGTACTTGCATATTTTTTTGTATTTTACCCATTTGTGTTTATCATTTATAAATGTGATCACACATACTGCCTTGTTACATAATCTTGCTACAGCTGACTCATGACGAATGACGTTACCTATCCTCATTTGCAGCAATAGGTCAAAAGCAAAAAGTGTTATGCCTCAGCAATTAATTATCGATCCCAACGCAATGCATTGCTAACAAAAAAAAAAAAAAAATGTATTACCAGTCCCACATAATGTCACTAGTTTATGATAATTCTGAATAATACTGATTAGCTCTGAATAGTATGTCACTTGAGTAATGACTTCTTAATGAGACAAAAAAAAAGTATATATTTAAAATAATGCTTTGTCACTAGTTAATAACTGCCACTGTTTATTGTAATGAGACTACTTATAATGCCTATGATTACTAATGCTATGACTAATTAACTGATTTTAATAATGACTTTGTAATGATCTGAATACTACTGAAGGAGAAACACTGTTTATTGTAATGAGACTACATATAATGCCTGTGATTATTAATGCTATGACTGTAATTAACTGTTTTTAATAATGACTTCGTAATGATCTGAATAATACTGAATGATGAACTATGTTTTATTCTATTCAATACTTGCTGGCCACTGAGTGCCAATAATTAATGTCACTCGATGAATTGTTATTAATTATGCCATTAATTAGCTCTTGTTTTCAATGTTCATACTTTGTAATTGGAAATGAATGTGACTGTTTAATAATGCTTTGTAATTAGGAAAAGGCTAATGATTATTATTGGAATGACAAATGATTAATTAACTGTAATTAGGAGAAGGTTAATGATTCTTAATTACACTCTGTAACTGAAAAGAATGCGATTATTTAATAATGCTTTGTAACCAGGAAAAGAAGGCTACTGATTCCATGTAAAACAATTAATGAACATTTTTCTGTAATACTACATACTTGGTACAGAAATGTTCAATAACTGGGCTATGAATGTCACAAACTAATTAAGTCTGTAATTGTCAATATTATGTGACTTGATGTCCTTCACCTCATAAGCTGACTACCCTGAATTACTGCAATGTCCATTTGTCCTGTTTATCCCAGTGATCATGGAGCACTATATTTGGTTTTGCACTAATTCTACGTTGGTGTGCCTTGTAAGAGTGTGGTGTTGACACGACATGCTGTCCACCACCATGAGCGATGAAGACATTATTATGGTCCCACTGTTTGGTGTACGTAATGTACTGCCAAAATGAAAACATGGAACATTACTACGACAGTTCAGTGTCTTGGCTACACTGATAAATTCTGATGGGAAAAGAACTTCAAGTTGTGTCACTTGGTGTTGTACTTCTGTGGAAAGATATGGACTTTCAGAACAGCTGTGTGCAATCTAAAGTGCTACAACCATGATGCAATCCTTCCGTTTCCTATCCTAATTCTTGTCACATACTGAAAATCATTTTTTGGTAACATCATTTCTGTTCGTAGGTTATACATTTTTTTCGATTCGCTGAACTCCAGTGCGAGTACACTTATGTCACTGGTCGACATGATGTTTTCATCATTATGTTTATTTGTTGTGAAAATGCTAAAGACATTTTTCAGTGCGTGTGCACTTTGGACATGATTTTTTTGCCATTATGTTTATTTGTTGTGAAAATGCTAAAGACATTTTTCAGTGCGTGTGCACTTTGGACATGATTTTTTGCCATTATGTTTATTTATGGCGAAAATGCTAAAGACATTTTTCGATTTGTTCTGAAGTACAGTATACAGTATACGTATGTACACTCTTGTCTTTTATATTGTATATACATTTTTATTTTTATGATATGTTCTGAACTACAGTGCATGTGCACTTCTGTTAGGTGTTAATATGTTTTCTACTGAACTTCAGTGCCTGTACACTTATCTCATTTTTCAATATGTTTTCTACTATTCTGTATATTCAATACTTTAATGCGAATGCACTTATGCCATTTGTTACTAATTGTACATACATTTCATCAATTACTGATATGTTCTCAACTGCAGTGCTTGTGCAGTCATGTCACTTGTCAACATAATATTTTTTGCCAGTCTATTTATTTGTTCTGAATATGCTAAAGAATTTTTTCAGTGCCTGTGCACTTTGTTATCTGTCAAATAATTTGTATATACATTTTTCTGATTTGTTACTATGTTTTGTACTCACATTTTGTCTTTGTCTGATATATCTTGTACTTAGTGCGTGTGCACAACATTTAAATATTCTGTAAGTTGTAGAATTTTGTTAATTAAAGAAAAATTTTGCCGCGCTTGGCAAGTCCAAATGACTCACCATCGCTGCCAAATTTTTGCCCCCCCAGTGGAGGGTTATGAAACACGTATGTAACATAGCAGCGATGGCGAGGCATTGTAGCATCTGTGACCAGAGAGTATGCGCTTGACCGCGCGAGTGTTGCGAGCGGTTCTCAGTCTGTCAGTAGTCGTTGCGAGTCTGTCAGTCAGTCGTTGCGAGTCTGTAGCTCTGTCTAGTTGAGAGCAGTACTCTGTCAGTAGTCGTCGCGTGCAGTACGCTAATAGTCGTCATGCAGAGCGGTCGGTCAGTAGTAGCAGCCCAGTGCGGTTGTGTGATGTAGGCGGTCGGCAACACTGGTCAAGGTGGTGAGTAAGGTATACTATTAATTAGTATAATCATTAGATAATGTAAAAATTTATTTGTTGTAATTATTCACTAACAAGTGCCCCAATAATAATTTTTATTTCAAAAGCATTTTTTTCCAAAAATTTAATTTTTATTGAACTAAAGATTTCGTTGCACTTCCCATTTCACTCCACTTCTTTAAAAGAAAATTTTCAGTAAAATCACAAAAAAAAGAGAATATTATTATTTGCAATGCAGTTCCTCCAAGCGGTGCGCAACAACAAGAGCAGAAATGTGACATCCATTTATTCTGAGGTAAGACTTTAACTCCGATTGTTTTACACAGGGCCAAAGACCGATGTTTCGGTTTAATTGAATTTCCTTATCACTGAATGGACTTTAATTTTTTTTGAAGGATTTACATTCGAGTCAGATTGCGTATTTCACATTTTGTTGCCATTGTCAGTACATTTCATTGTGGGCAGGTTACGCTTAGAGCAGTGTCCATTAGCATTCATAATTAAATATTGTCATATTTCATTTTTCATTCAAATTTTTGTGGGGAGGTTACACTCGGCTCCCATTTGTATTAAGTATTGTCATTTTCATTTCTTTGAAATTACAGTGGGGAGGTTACAACATAGATACATATTTTTACGTGAAATGGGCTTTGCGACTCAGTCAGAGTGACGTCATTTACAAAAGGGCTTACTCCTGGAGTAGCGCCCTTTCAATGGTGAGCATATTCGCATGCCATCTACCGAGTACTTAATGTACTATATCTTACGGTTCGCCTTTCGTAGCTTAATAGTTGTTATTTCTGAACATGTGTTGTGAAATGTAAAACGAATTCAAGTATTGAGTTGGAACATAGTGAAAATACAAAGAACAGAAAAAAAGAGAGACCTAATGTTGGAAATTATCAACATAATGTTATAAAAATAGCAATAGTGAACTGTCATGAATGTACTATCCGTTTGAACCATGTCTCTTTGTGCATTTTGAACATAGTACTTTACGGTCACGTGTTGTGGCTTCCAAGCACGTAGAAGGATTGCACAATGATACATTCGAAGCTTTATTTCCAGGAGGGTCTGTTGTTTTTAATTTTCATAATATTTGCACTGGACAATTAGCTGTTAACAGGAAAAAACATAGACATTCAACATTTGCTTGATCGATGATAATGATCGATGAATCCATTTTATAAACTTTGATTAGAGTTATACAACTGAGAAAATGAATGGGTAAAGACAAGAAACAATTTAAAACACTACTAAAACGTAACTTGACTATGGATATGAGTTACTTATTCAAGAAAAGGACGTTACTCCAAGATTTTGGACTCATTATGGATTGCAAATCTTAATAACTGCAATAATGGCAAACTATCCATTTCGTCCTGTTCTTTAAACAGCGGAGAGCCCGTCCTGTTACATTCAACATACTCACTGGCAGAATGTTTTCGTTCGCTCCTGAAAACTTACGATTTTGTAGTAATGCCTTTTCATGGATAAAAACACTGAAATCGCTCAGTCAAGGCGAATCCTTCACTACGTTCAAGTTATGGAAGTCGGTTATGCATTTCTGGTTTGTTGCACACGTCTAGGCTGAGGAGCAAGTCTGTACGGTGATGGAACGAGTCTCTACATCAAACTAACGTCTGAAACCTTAAGAACAGATAAAATTCCCACGAATAGTACCCAGATGTCAAACCGCTAATTAGTTAACAGTACAACACATGAACTTGCTTAATTTTTATACAAGGAGTCACGTCAGTGTACAAGGAGTGAGTCATGAAAATTCTTCAGATTAGACTTGAAAGTGCTTGAATTCCTGCTGAGATTTGTTTATTCTTGCGGCAGTTTACTGAAAATGGAGAATACTGCACGCCCGAGTCAAGGAGATGCGGTCGAAATGCAGGGTGGATTTCTGTCTTGTATCAGCTGAGTCAAAGCTGCTCATCCTCGGGGAAAAACCACGCGCTGTTAACAACAGACGAAGTGGAAATATACATTTAGAGGGCCGCGTCGGAGCTCCCACACTCTCGAACAGGGGTCAAATGGTTCAAATGGCTCTGAGCACTATGGGACTTAACTGCTGAGGTCATCAGTCCCCTAGAACTTAGAACTACTTAAACCTAACTAACCTAAGGACATCACACACATCCATGCCCGAGGCAGGATTCGAACCTGCGACCGAAGCGGTCGCGCGGTTCCAGACTGTAGCGCCTAGAACCGCTCGGCCACCCGGCCGGTGAACAGGGGTCGACCACAGTTTCGTGAACTTACGCCACATTTTGCGCGAACTGCCGTTTTCTGAGCCAAGAAGAGCCTTTGAGAATGGAAAAAAACTACACCAGAATATAACGTTGTTAGTCATAAGCTGATCAGAGTAAGCAATGTAGATTAATTCTCGTGTTGGGCTATCACTTATTTCAGATACTCTTCCAGTGATAAATACACCAGTGTTAAGTTTTAGAACAAGATACTGAACGTGCGCTGTCTATGTCAGTTTGCCACCTATGAATCTGGATTGTTCGGACTGAGTTGGTTGGTTGGTTGTTTTGGGGAAGGAGACCAGACAGCGTGGTCATCGGTCTCATCGGATTAGGGAAGGAAGTCGGCCGTGCCCTTTCAGAGGAACCATCCCGGCATTTGCCTGGAATGATTTAGGGAAATCACAGAAAACCTAAATCAGGATGGCCGGACGCGGGATTGAACCGTCGTCCTCCCGAATGCGAGTCCAGTGTCTAACCACTGCGCCAGTTCGCTCGGTCGGACTGAGTAATGATATGCATATTACATCTGATCAATATGTCAGTGTTAGTTCAGTTGTTCTCCAGAAACCGTAAAATTTGAGTCTTATTTTGATTTAGCATCAGTTTCTTCTCTACAGCCAATGAACTTACGCCATCAACTGCCCTCTTTGGTTCAGTGCTTATGTTGCACTCAGTATCCTTCACCACCAAAAAATCACTCAGAAAGCAGGGGTATCTCAGAATTTGTTGTAATATCCAGACCTACATTAATACTCCGCAAGCCACCTGATGGTGTGTGGCGGAGGGGATTTCTGGTACCACTAACTGATGTCCCCTTCGCCGTTCCACTCGTGAATGGCGCCTGGAAAGAGTGATTGTCATTAAGCCTCTGTGTTGGCTCTAGTTTCCAGAATTTTCCCGTCGTGCTCATTTCGCGATATGTATGTGGAAATACGTAATATGTTGACCGACTCTTCCTGGTAAATCCTCTTTCCAAATTTCGGCAGTAAACCACCCGTGATGCATAACGCCTCCCTTGTGCCCACCGCCACTGGAGCCTGTTGCGCATCTCTGTAACGCTCTCGCGCCGACTTAGCTGTCCCGTGGCGAAACGCGCCGCTCTTCGTTGGATCTTCTGTCAGTCCTACCTGGTAAGGGTCCAAGGTGCAAGAGTCGGTCGAACAAGAGTGGGTTCCTTATCTGCGTTCACTCTTTGCCGCTACTGTCGTTGCTCGTGACGAATACATACAAGTCCTTTTCGGACCTGTTTTCTTACGGACGGCTTAAAAGGTCACTTGTCCACTATTGTCACTGTGTTAGATAATTAATCCACTTACCGCTATTATTCCCTAATGACTCACGCACATTATTAACCCCCCTCCCCCCAATTGCAATCAATTCCGAAACTAAGAAAGCCACATACGCAAAAACAAAAACCGCAATATCCGTCTAGGAATCGAACACAGAGTCATCGCTCATGAACCAGGTGTCTTGGTCACTCGCTTAGCGCCGCTTTCGCTGGAGCATGTTTACCTTCATGCGTGTAAAAACGGCAGTCGTAAAAGTTTCTTCTCTTGATTTTTCGAAAAATACACGTTTTAGGACAACATATATAATGATCAAAAATGCTCAGTTTACAATTATCTGCCGATGCAGTTAATTTTGAGTTGGTTAGTGTCATGTACTTTAAGAGCGATTTTCTCAAAATATTGGAGGCAATGGGCCAAAATATCTTACAGTCCTTACTTTCTGTAGGTACACAAGGGACCTGTCAAAAATGAACCGGTTGGCTGTGCCTGACGTTCTTCCCTTGTATGTGACTGTCGTTTTGTGTTCAGCGATCAGTTACCTCTGTACCTAGCATTTCGATGTTCGCGCGATGATTGAAAGGTGGGCTCGTGTTCTGATCTTCCGCAGTGAAATCATTTCGGAAGACTGAATTCAGTATTTTGGCCGTCTCTCTGTTTTCCCTGTTTTCTCTGGTGTCTGAGTGACTGAATAACTGGTTTCGAACCGATTAGTGATTGTACGGAGGACCAAAACCTATAAGCGCTTTTATTCAAGTCGGTTGATAAAATTTTACTGTCGAGGTCATTAAACGACTGTCTAATTGCCCTGCGATGTTCATTTGCGTTTCGTTCAGTTTCTGTTTGTCAGTAAGATTTTGACTTCTCTTGAGTACGTGATGAAAGTCTCTTTCCTCACGTAGCAATTTCCTACTACGTCTATTAAACGACGGTGGGTCTTTCCCATCCCTTAACACCTTGCTCAGAACATACTTGTCTAAGCCATATTGAAGGACGGTTTTGATTTTTTTCCATTTGTGCTCCACATCTTCGTTCACAGAACTAATGTTTGATTACACACACATTCTACAGTGTGTATCTTCTCATTCTTGCTAAGACCTTTCTTGACTTTCCTTGAGATATCCGTAGTCATAGTTGCTGTCATAGCATTATTATCACTGACACCTTCCGCTCCGTTATCTGATCGAAGAATTTTGTGACTAGGAGGTTTAAGACGTTAGCTTCACGATTTAGTTGCCTAATTACCTGCTCGAAATAATGTTCGGATAAGACATTCAAAATAATATCAACAAATGCCTGTCTCTGCTACAGTTTTAATTACCACAAGTGGGCCAGTGTATTGTAGTATGCGTTACTGTACAGCGTTCAAAGTTAAAGCGACTGGTTAAGAAAGTTAACAACACTGACTTTGCTGTGGTCATAGAAAACTAGATCCCAACGTTTGTGATTTTTTCAAGAAACAGAAATGGAGTCATAGTGTATTCGTTATTGGTATTCTGTGATTATGTTTGTTAAGTATTTTCAATATTTTATGTACAGAATACTGTCTTTCCATTTTGGTACTGTCGATTAAATTCTATAATAGAGTAACTGAAGCGGAAGTGTGTCCTTCCTGACTGCTGTACCACACAGCACTCACTGCAAGTTTTAAAAGTGCTCAACACTGTATCTCGATCACTGTCCAAGTTCGACGTGAGTAAACAGTTTACATTGTTTCTACTTCTTTCTTCACTTATTAAAAGTTTTTACATTTTGGTGGCATTTTCTTGCTTTACATACTGCAAAAGCGTAAGAAAATTTATCTTCAGTCTCTCTTCACAAATACTGCATTGTAAGTACTGTAGGTGTACCGTATTTCTGCCGCTCTTTCAAGAGTCAGCTCTATGAGAGCTAAAATTTACAGACGTGAAATTTTTATCAAAACCAAAGAAAAAATCGATTTGTGCGACAATCGGCTATAATTACCGTAAACCCTCGTTCCCTTCTACACCGTTATAACCGGTTTCCACTGGATTAGCCGGCCTTTGTGGCAGAGCGGTTATAGGCGCTTCAGTCTGGAACCGCGCGACCGCTACGGTGGCAGGATCGAATCCTGCCTCGGCCATGGATGTGTGTGATGTCCTTAGGTTTAAGTAGTTTTAAGTTGTAGGGAACTGATGACCTCAGATGTTAAGTCCCATAGTGCTCAGAGCCATTTTTCTACTGGATAATGTTGATAGGAGTCTACTGGGGCACATTTGTGTGTGGCACCCGTATATGATAATAATATTAACGTAAACTAAAATGAAACTAGTATATTGTAAACGATGTATGTCTCTGACTGCCTTATAATGCGGATCGCTGACTGCGCGACCGCAGAGCCAAAGTTACTGCTTCTGGTCTGAGGTTGTAGTGTGGGAGTAAGGGAGCGCTTGGCGCGCAGTAGTGTATGAGGGAAGGAGGATGGAGTAGGCAGTGTTTGTGGTGTGTGTGCTCTGTGAAGCCACCAAGTGTAAGATTAACGTAGGAATTACGAGAACATGTAAGCACAAGTCTTTTCTCAAGCAAGATAAAGCTGTTAAATATTTATGATGACTCTCGTTTTGCCAGCGCGTTTGTGTAGATGAGTTGACTGATAGTTTGTAATTGTTGAGTAGCCCCACGATGTGGTTAAACTGATTTGATGAAAGGGCTAGTTAGATATTTCTCCTTTCTAATGGTTCGAAGATTTGTTAGCACAGGTGTATGTAATCAGATGATTTGTATTTATGCCTTTTTAGTGATGTTAGATGATATTTGCTGTATAAATCTCGTCGTTTGTGACTCAATTGGTAAATATGGTGTATTTTTCTGAGAAGTGTAATTTCACGCGTCAGATGTTTTGAAAAGCGAAAGTTAACTTGCAATATAATTTCACAAAAAAATCTGTGTTAGTAATCCACGACAGTCAGTGCCAGCAGCGTCCAAGTCATATGTTTTTCAAAGACGTTGGATTTTTCGTGAATGTTTTATCAGCCGAAAGAATTTCATGTACATTTCAAAGTATTGCGCCCGGCATTGCTGTAGCTAGCACATTTTTATTTTTTGCATAAGAGACAACAACGTATCGCATTCCATCGCTGCTGTTTTAGAAGTAAGGCAATTTTATTTGTTTGTTACGTGCACAGGCGCTCAGTTAAGTATCACACAGATTTTAAAACAACGTTACAAATCCCTGACGCAGCGTACAATGTAGTAACACACAAAGCAAGAGTTTTCCTCAGCTCAGGCATTCGCTGGAACAAGCGAGAGAACCATCTCGAAAAACAAATCTCCAGTAGTGTTTGCGTGAATCATGAACAGTTCTCATGCTTGAACTCAGTACTATAAAAGGCATTAATTATTATCGATATTCATGGTTTTTCTCTGTTTCTTACCCCATTCTTCCCGCTCTTCTACACATGTGTGGCTGAATTTTGCACACTACGCTTTGTCCAACGCTAAGCATTGCATTGGGAAGAACCGTTTCCGTCTCGCCATTTCGCTTAGTTTATTTTGTTACTGTGGGATGCATTCGTTTTGGTTTAGTTTTGGTGGTGGTGGCAGCTCCGACTGTCGGCCTCGTCAAAGGGGGCGGAGGAGGGCGCAGAGGTCCAGGGCGCCCTCTCGCCCTCGACTTGAGAAACTGCTGCAAAAAGGCCGAAGAACCGGCAGTGGTCAACGGCATGAGGATGCAGGAGGCAGTGGGAGCCGCTTGTGTTGGCACTTAGTAGGCGATGAAACACTTTCTCACTGCAAACATTTGTAAGGGGAAGTACGTATTTGTTGGAAAAACGTAACTACGGTTGTATAAAACAAGCATTACAGTCACTGAAAATGACAGAAGCTTGAGTATGAAAGGGAATCTTATATATACGATATATACTAAGATGTCCGAAAGAACAGATACCATCTTAGTATATATATATATATATAATTGAAATAAGAACACCGTGAATTCATTGTCCCAGGAAGTGGAAACTTTATTGACACATTCCTGGGGTCAGATACATCACATGATCACACTGACAGAACCACAGGCACATAGACACAGGCAACAGAGCATGCACAATGTCGGCACTAGTACAGCACCTTTCGCAGCAATGCAGGCTGCTATTCTCCCATGGAGACGATCGTAGAGATGCTGGATGTAGTCCTGTGGAACGGCTTGCCATGCCATTTCCACCTGGCGCCTCAGTTGGACCAGCGTTCGTGCTGGACGTGCAGACCGCGTGAGACGACGCTTCATCCAGTCCCAAATATGCTCAATGGGGGACAGATCCGGAGATCTTGCTGGCCAGGGTAGTTGACTTACACCTTCTAGAGCACGTTGGGTGGCACGGGATACATGCGGACGTGCATTGTCCTGTTGGAACAGCAAGTTCCCTTGCCGGTTTAGGAATGGTAGAACGATGGGTTCGATGACGGTTTGGATGTACCGTGCACTATTCAGTGTCCCCTCGACGATCACCAGTGGTGTACGGCCAGTGTAGGAGATCGCTCCCCACACCATGATGCCGGGTGTTGGCCCTGTGTGCCTCGGTCGTATGCAGTCCTGATTGTGGCGCTCACCTGCACGGCGCCAAACACGCATACGACCATCGTTGGCACCAAGGCAGAAGCGACTCTCATCGCTGAAGACGACACGTCTCCATTCGTCCTTCCATTCACGCCTGTCGCGACACCACTGGAGGCGGGCTGCACGATGTTGGGGCGTGAGCGGAAGACGGCCTAACGGTGTGCGGGACCGTAGCCCAGCTTCATGGAGACGGTTGCGAATGGTCCTCACCGAACCCCAGGAGCAACAGTGTCCCTAATTTGCTGGGAAGTGGCGGTGCGGTCCCCTACGGCACTGCGTAGGATCCTACGGTCTTGGCGTGCATCCGTGCGTCGCTGCGGTCCGGTCCCAGGTCGACGGGCACGTGCACCTTCCGCCGACCACTGGCGACAACATCGATGTACTGTGGAGACCTCACGCCCCGCGTGTTGAGCAATTCGGCGGTACGTCCACCCGGCCTCCCACATGCCCACTATACGCCCTCGCTCAAAGTCCGTCAACTGCACATACGGTTCACGTCCACGCTATCGCGGCATGCTACCAGTGTTAAAGACTGCGATGGAGCTAGGTATGCCACGGCAAACTGGCTGACACTGACGGCGGCGGTGCACAAATGCTGCGCAGCTAGCGCCATTCGACGGCCAACACCGCGGTTCGTGGTGTGTCCGCTGTGCCGTGCGTGTGATCATTGCTTGTACAGCCCTCTCGCAGTGTCCGGAGCAAGTCTGGTGGGTCTGACACACCGGTGTCAATGTGTTCTTTTTTCCATTTCCAGGAGTGTATGTAAATATTCGCTGTAGTATTTTTGGTAAAATTAGTTGTGTTATTTACATTGAGGTAAAACCAAGGTACATCAGTTCCGTGGAAAGGCAGGTCAGGCCGCAAGAGATGGGAACGTAGAGCAGAAGCTTACACCGGCACCGCGACTACCGCCTGTCCTTGAGTAGCTGCAGAGGATTTCCCCGACTTGGTTGCGATTCAAGCATGGGGGGGAAGCAGCGTCGCAGACATCGACGCCTTCTTTGGCAGCACGGCTGCAGCCGGCTGGTGCAGAGAGAGGCGATGGAGAGATTCGTCCGAATCTTGATTTCTTATTCACATCTAACGCGCCAAACACGCCGAAATCATTTGTATCCAGAATGCCGCTGCGAGACACTCCGTTCCCAGTTGTAACGAAATCTGCGGCGCAGTACTGCTTTCGCGACATTTCAAAAATTCACCTCTTTGTAATTGTTCGTTTATGTACTGCTGAAGAAACGAAAACCTCTGAACTAACTACGATGATGAATCTACGAAACATTTAGCTTTGGAAAGAGAACGATTATGGAAATTATTGTCGATTATATCAGTTAGTATCATTTCCTGGTGACGAATACGATAGATTGTTACTTTCCACGTCTGCATACGAGTTCTAGCCGCTGTTTCAGAGCAATAAATCATTGTCTCTCCACGTGAACAAATCGGTGCTCGGCACTCACATTATGTATGTGAATGCCAACAAGATAAGTAAGAAGTAAGAAGACGTTGAATCTTTATAGCTCGTCCATTACTATTGCGAAAGTATTGAAATGCTTTCAAATGCGAACAGAGTGTGTAATTTCGCACACAATAGTTAGTTTGCTGTAGGGAGGTGGAAGTGTTATGCAAGCATGACGCCACAAGTGATTACTGGAAGTCAGTAGTATTTTTCATTGAAGAACACGAAGCGTAATTTCGATTGGACAGAATGATAACTTTGACGAGTTTGTATCTGAAAGGCCTAACTCTAAACGTGGGTTTATATAGATTAAATACAGTCATGTGCACTCCACCGACGTTATTTATCGCTTAAAGGTTTACTCGCTTCTAACTCCGATGAATGTAAAGTTTGACTGATGGCTGTGTATTTACTATCATTTTTCCGTTTTCATTTTCTGCATCAAACCGCCATTATTCGCGAGAAAGTTAAAACTGCCGACATTGTGGAGCGCCAGCACCAGCAATAGGTACCTGAGGCAGCGACAAAGGTCTGTGGGCTGCAGGAGACGCAGAATTAACGGAAAAATAAACTCAGTTTCTATATTTCTACGATCTGCAAGCGCGATTAAAAGTGCCCAACGTCAGTACCGTGTCATTATGCGAATCCGAAGCTGCTTTTACGATTTTGTGTAATCCCTTTTGGTAGTCAGTCAGTGACGCGTGTGAGAAAACGCAAATGTAAACAGTGGCGTTTGGGGGGGGGGGGGTTTCGCCATCCTTCACCGTTACACATTATCAGACATGACACGACAAGGGTGCTGACCGCAGTCTCAATTCTTCGATAAAATGAAAGTGCTTAAAAGCGTAAAATGATGGACTGCTGTGGTAGTGTTTTTTTCCTTCGAAATACAGCAAGAAATCCGGCATCGGTGACCATGTTTCGGCAGACGATATGATAGCGTTTACATGACGAACCAGAGGCGGTAGCGGCAGATCGGTTTATGAAAAGCACATTCGTTAGCCGTTTGTAGAACTGTTACATAACGTTTTATATTTTGTTTGACACAACGAAAGCGATTATTAACATATCGTTACATTTTCGAAGCAGGAACACAAAGAATCAGATATTTTATTTTTACGCTAAACATTTCTCCTCCGTTCGGCATTTATAATTTTCTGCAAAAAGATATAATAATTTCCGTGTCCATTACTATATACAAGGTCCTTGGTCGTTGTGTGACAGAATGGCCCCCGTAGACATTTTTTTCGCGCTGTTTATTCCGTTCAACGTCTTATTCCTTATATCAAAGCTTACGACGGGAAGTCGCATGCTGCCATCTGTCGGCCATCGACTACACTGCGTCCTCTGTAACTCCTTTCGCAGTTATCTTCTTCTGCAACACGGGGCGCCATCACAACGTCTTTCGATAGCGGTCTTTGGGGTGCGAATCACGCACTTCCAAGAAATAAAAACAGAACATTCGTACATAAAAATCTCGTGTTGTGGGCAACGAGGGAGGGTTGTAGCCTATTTGTATGAAATAAGGTAAATTGAGACAACTGTGAGCCGAGAAGACTGCCACATCAGAGAAACAGGCAGTTCGAATTCAAATCCTCCTCCACACAGCACCAGAGAATACCGTATAACGCAGTCAGTTGTCGTAGAATAAATTTCAGACTGTTTTCGTTCTCGAGCGAAGCGTTGCTCAGCGCTTTCAAATAAGTAGTAGCATATTAAAACATGAAATAAGTTTATATCTTGTATTTTTTTGAAAAGAATGGAAATAAATAAAGTTTTTGTTTCGTCACGTTCCATCACTACCAGGAACATCTTTTCTTTTTGCCTGAGAGGAAAAATATTGATTTCAATGCCAGGTGCAAGTATATGCGCTGCGAAGCTTACTTTTCAACTACTTAGTATAATAGGTGGCCGAAATTTCTCTTTAGTTCTTGAATGACAGGGCACAATTCCTGGCATGGAGAACAAGAGACATAAGCAGTTAGGTGCGGCGCTGGAAGATACATCATCAGAATGGAGAAAGAGCTAAAGTAACAACCGGCGGCAGTCTTCAGAGAAAGCGGTCGCGAACCGTGTTGAGTGCGACGGACTAACTGGCAGATCTTGAAACGGAAAATCTGAACATCAACAGTAGCGGGAGGCAAAGGCCGGGCAAGTTCTGTTACGCAGGAGGAGTATCCAGCAATCTGTGGGCGGCGATATATCACTGTGTGGACAGATTAAAGTTGCGTAACTGGTCAGTGAGTGGGACAGGATACTGGAATGCGTCTGACAACTGGCGGCAGACGCAGCATTATGCTGTGCTCACAGTTTTGGACATTAGTTCGCTGGCTTGAGTAGGGAGAGACTCCAATGTTTCCCTTAACCAGGTACACGGATTGTCATGTGTCTTTTTCGTGGAAGATCAATACTTGCATATGAATTATAAAGATATGTTATGCGCCTAATACTACTAAAGATGTACCTGGCAATAGCGGGGCAACTTTGAAACGTACAAGCAAAAATGCTCGACGTTTACTGAGTGCAGAATGAGGAAAGTCGGCAACAAACGAATAACCAGGCAAAAATTGAATGTAAAATTGTTAATAATCATGCCGCTCGTAAAAAAGTATTATACAGAGCGTTTAAATTGATTATAGTGATACCGAGAAAATACACAGGTGATCAAGGGTGAGAAACTATCGAAATGCTCGATAAAGATAAATAAATGATTGGATACAGGGAGACACGTGGCGCGTGCTCTACGGAGACAGGGGTGCGATGTGGCGGCCTCAGCCGCTGTGGCCGCCATTAAGACTTGAGGAACGACTCAGCTGTCACTGCAGCCCTATGATGGCAGACATCTGTAGCCAAGTCTTAGTATTTTGTTCTTGTTTATCACGGTTGCTCAAAAAATTGAAACATTTATTCACACTATGCAGTATGTAATTCGCCTCACCCTGTTACTGAATGTTCAGTTTATAAAGAAAAATATAAATTACCTGAAGGGCATTTCTGCTCTGGCTGGAGCAATTGTCTCCTCCACGATTGCATGAGAGACGTAACACTTGTATCACGTGTGAACATTTTGCTCATTCTTTACCTAGGAAAAATACGAGACTAGTAAAATTAATAGTCAACTTCGTCATGAATTACAGGCTCAGTTGTGGGTAGTTCGTAGGAACGTGGCAGGGACGATATCTTTAGTGAGTTTGTCTGTGGTGGACGCAACATAAAACCTGGGTTTCTGTAATTGCTGGTAACTCAATCGCATCACGAACATTATCGTTCAAAATTGTCATCGTATTAAATTAACAGAAACGTACTGTTTGACTGCCAGTTGCCGCTTTCGTTACTCCTTCCTGTTTTGATTTCTTTAATAGAATCCCAGTTACTGCGGAGAAAGCCTGAATCTTACTGCCATCATTCCGTGGCGCCAACACCAACAATCGACCGCTGATGAACCGACAGAGCTCTGTGGTCTGCAGGAGACGCAGAATTAACGGAAAGATAAACTCGGCTTCTGCATACTACGATCTGCGTTTGCGATTAATGTCTGAGTGTGCTTGCAATCAGTAAGGTGTCACCGTGCGAATCTGGTGCTGGTTTGGTGATGTTGTGGATCGCGTGCTGGCTTTCCAGTGACGTGGCGGAATGCAGGCGGTCAACCTGGCTGGGTGTCATTCAGTGAGATATGTGTAGCGTCTCTAAAAAGTGAATAATTTAAGCGGTGCTGGCTGAGCGACGTTTGCCATCCAGGAATGTTATACAGGGTGCGGAAAATCAATTTGACCAAAAGTGAAGGGCGGAAAGACAGTACAAATCATAGGAATTTGAGTACCGCAAGTAAGAGCCGCAAATGCGTAATTTCGGCGCTACAGGAGTGTAATTAAAATCTGACATGGGGACCTCTTTACCCAAAATGAAAGGTAATTTATAGAAAATGTACGGGTGAACACAGTCTTTGGACTAACCAGTCTTCAGGATGAGAAGAAGAAAACTTTAAAACATCACATGCACGTTCATCATACTTAGGCGACGCACCACACAGTATTTCCTTAGAAATGAAGACAGTCGCATGTCCATATTTAATACTTGAAGATGTCTTAAAAAGGTCAAAGTAAATGAAAAATGAGTCACCACTTAATTAAGTAAGCGTGTCGTAGCAAGTGACATAATGATAGTCGAACTCTCACGACTCCATAGAAAGTGCTGGAAACGACAAAATGACGGAATGCGTTGGTAGCGATATACAACTATAAAATTTAGTAGACGGCAAGTACGTGAAAGAAAGTGCGAAACGTTTAAGCAAGTAGTAAATGTATAAATGTGGTGAGAAAAGCGTCTGGCACATTATTATGGGGCAACATATTATGAGTCCCTACAGCGTCGGTATTAATGGAACGAGAGAGACAATGCACCATTGGTCAGTTCCCTATGGACTGAAAATGAAACGCAACTTTTAATGGCGTTGGTAGCGTTGCTCCTATCATAGAGACGAATTAATTTTATAGTTTCTGTGATGTTGAAGTGATGACTCAGAGACCGATGAATAGTCTGATATCAGCTGCTCTCCGTATCTCGATATATCCCTGCAACACAGTAACCTATGAGACCAAATTTCCCTGATTTGTTCTCCTGGCAGAGGCGAACTATATTCTATTTACGGTTTTGACTGTACTGCAATGTCGTGAAATTTGCCTCAGGTCCTCCATGTAGGTACCTGATACCTGCAGCAAGTTTCCATGTTTGTACTGAGCAGTCGGGATGAACGGTACGACAGAGACGACGACTACACGGGAAACAACATTCAGATAAGGAAAATTTCGGAAACCGTTTTAATCATGTGGTTACATGTTAAACAGTAATCGGTTTTGCTAGAGTGAGCAAACGTCCATGTCCCGAGCTTCATAATTTTTACACGCGTGGTCTCTGCAATGCAGCTATCCTTCACGAAGCAGACTTATCAGTCTTTGCGTAATACGCGGTGGAGACATTAACAGATGGTTTAGAGTACGGATTCCTGGCAGACGCCAGTGGAGTCGTGATGTGGTGGAGGGTGAAGACGAGATTGGAAGTAGAGCAACGTTCAAAAGTCTGGTGCTCGGCCATTGAAGCGTTCGTAGGTGGTTTCTTGAGCGATCAGGATTACGCTCGTTGTGGAAAGAAGTGCGAGATGGACACTGTTGCAAACACGTTTCACCAAAAACCTTTAGGCGTTTAGGCACGGCGACAAAACTTGTCAAAGACTACAGACCCATCCACACGGCTGTGCAAAGAGTTAGGGGGTGTCTTGTCTCCGGCCACTGTTTGCCGTAGCCCTCGCCACTGAGCGAGAGGCTGGCTGTGGCTATTAGCACATTTCCAGGATCCATATCGCAGTGTTTGCGTGATAAGACGCAACTGCTATTGGCAGATCGGTTTGCAAATACTGCCCTACGTACTATGTAGTAGCAGTCCTACTATTTGACGGTATATTGATAATTTTTACTTAACGACCGTCTGACAGCAACTGAATAAAACACAATTTTAGTGCCATACGCGTTTCTCCTTTATTTTCTGCAAGACATCATCAGTGGCAGGTTGCGTGGACAATTCTTACATATTACGCTCCTGTTGCATTTTCGGTGTTCTTCTTCTTACGAATGCGAATTTGCGGTTTTTTCCCACATTCCACAGCACTATGAACTGAACGCTTGTTTCAATGCAATGTTTTGGTTTCTGCTGGCGACTGTCAGACGGTCCATAAATAAAAATTATCAATACACCGTAATATTACACGCAACTGAGGAAGACAGGTCTATAAAAGTTGAAGATGTCTACTATTTGACGTTCACAGAAACGGACTGGGTACCAGATACGCTTCCTAATGTAAGTATATTACGGAGAAATGGAAGATTCGAATACGAGAGAACGATTCTATCATCGCAAATGTCCCGCAGACGTGTTTGTCCCATATTGGGCAATGAATGACTTCGAGAGAGTATCTAGGTATACAAATCGCACCGATGTGTGGTACAGCTTTGCGACGCCGTCTGTTGAAACACGACGAATGGCACGTTTAACAAGAGGGTAGAAATAATGACAACTTTTATTTTCGTGGTTTTTCAAAAAACATTGCGGAATTGTTTTAATATATACCAAGAATGTGAAACAGACTACGTTAGAATTTCGAAACCATAAGGAATTTAAGGTTTGCGCTTGTAGCCCGGTGACTTAAAACCGATCGTCCAGATATCCGCCATTTGCACGCTTCCAAAGAGGGTTAACACATACACTAGGAAAAAAAGTGTCGTACTAAACGGAAACAATCACCTCTTCAGAAAATCATGCATCAAGGAAAACATGTCAAGCAGTCAGCCCTTACAACACAAGTGAGGCCTCAATAAACACATGTAAGCGACAGAGTTGCAGACGGTTACGTACACACCACTGAGATGTTTCTAGAGTGTGCTGAATATAGAGACAAACAAAAAGTATGCTCTTGAAATTCCTTAACTTCCTAAAACGACGGAACTTTTCGAGTGCTAAATGTATTTTCTTAGTGTGGCCAATAACAGACCAAGCTGTGTCGGTTCCAGAATACATAATTTCATAGGCAGCTTTCCAGGTAAGCAAATTCGTCTCTGGTTTTACGGTGGTGAGTTTCCTGCCCTGCTAATGCTGCAATTTGCTTGCCCGCGGCCAACAACACGTGTGAAAACATAGAGGGTATTACGAAACCTGAATATGCTTTGGACGATAATGCGATAAAACAGTTAGCAATATATGTAAATATTCGCTGTAGTATTTTAGGTAAAATTAGTTGCGTTATTTATATTGAGGTAAAACCAAGGTACATCAGTTCCGTGGAAAGGCAGGCCGCAGGAGATGGGAACGTAGAGCAGAAGCTTGCACCGGCACCGCGACTACCGCCTGTCCTTGAGTAGCTGCAGAGGATTTCCCCGACTTGGTTGCGATTCAAGCATGGGGGGGGGGGGGGGGGGGGGGGGAAGCAGCGTCGCAGACATCGATGCCTTCTTTGACAGCACGGCTGCAGCCGGCTGGAGCAGAGAGAGGCGATGGAGAGATTCGTCGGAATCTTGATTTCTTATTATTTATTATCCAAACACGCCGAAAGCATTTGTATCCAGAATGCCGCTGCGAGACACTCCGTTCGCAGTTGTAGCGAAATTTTCGGTGCAGTACTGCTTTCGCGACGTTTCAAAAATTCACCTCTTTGCAATTGTTCGTTTACGTATTGCTGAAGAAATGAAAACCTCTGAACTAATTACGATGATGAGTCTACGAAACACTTAGCTTTGGAAAGGGAACGATTATCGATCTTATTGTCGATTATATCAGTTAGTATCATTTCCTAGTGTCGAATACGATAGATTGTCACTTTTCCACGTCTGCATACGAGTTTTAGCCGCTGTTTCAGAGCAATAAATCATTGTCTCTCCATGTGAACAAAAAGGTGCCCGGCACTCACATTATGTATGTGAATGCCGACAAGATAAGTAAGAAGACGTTGAATCTTTATAGCTCGTCCATTACTATTGCGAAAATATTGAAATGCTTTTAAATGCGAACAGAGTGTGTAATATAGCACACAATAGTTGGCTATAGGGAGGTGGAAGTGTTATGCAAGCATGACGCCACAAGTGATTACTGGAAGTCAGTAGTATTTTTCATTGAAGAACACGATGCGTAATTTCGATTGGACAGAATGATAACTTTGGCGAGTTTGCATCTGAAAGGCCTCACTCTAAACGTGGGTTTATATCGATTAAATACAGTCATGTGCACTCCACCGACGTTATTACTCGCTTAAAGGTTTACTCGCTTCTAAGTCCGATGAATGTAAAGTTTGACTGATGGCTGTGTATTTACTATCATTTTTCCGTTTTCATTTTCTGCATCAAACCGCCATTATTCGCGAGAAAGTTAAAACTGCCGACATTGTGGAGCGCCAGCACCAGCAATAGGTACCTGAGGCAGCGACAAAGGTCTGTGGGCTGCAGGAGACGCAGAATTAACCGAAAAATAAACTCAGCTTCTATATTTCTACGATCTGCAAGCGCGATTAAAAGTGCTCAACGTCAGTACCGTGTCATTATGCGAATCCGACGCTGCTTTTACGATTTTGTGTAATCCCTTTTAGTAGTCAGTCACTGACGTGTGTGAAAAAACGCAAACGTAAGCAGTGGCGGTTGGGCGGGGTTTTGTCATCCTGCACTGTTACACATTATCAGACATGACACGACAAGGGTGCTGACCGCAGTCTCAATTCTTCGATAAAATGAAAGTGCTTAAAAGCGTAAAATGATGGAATACCGTGGTAGTGTTTTTTTCCTTCGAAAAACAGCAAAAAATCCGTCATCGGTGACCATGTTTCGGCAGTCGATATGATAGCGTTTACATGACGAACCAGAAGCGGTAGTGGCAGATCGGTTTATGAAAAGCACACTCGTTAGCCGTTTGTACAACTGTTAAATAACGTTTTATATTTCGTTTGACACAATGAAAGCGATTATTAACATATCGTTACTTTTTCGAAGCGGAAACAGAGAATAAAATATTTTATTTTTACGCTAAAGATTTCTCCTCCGATCGACATTTATAATTTTCTACAAAAAGATATAACAATTTCCGTGTCCAGTACTATATACAAGGTCCTTGGTCGTTGTGTGACAGATTGGCCCTCGTAGACATTTTTTTCGCGCTGTTTATTCCGTTCAACGTCTTATTCCTTATATCAAAAGTTAAGACGGGAAGTCGCATGCTGCCATCTGTCGGCCATCGACTGCACTGCGTCCTCTGTAACTCCTTTCGCAGTTACCTTCTTCTGCAACACGGGGCACCATCAGAACGTCTTTCGATAGCGCTCTTTGGGGTGCGAATCACGCACTTCCAAGAAATAAAAACAGAACATTCGTACATAAAAATCTTTTGTAGTGGGCAACGAGGGAGGACTGTAGCCTATTTGTATGAAAGAAGGTAAAATGAGACAACTGTGAGTGGACAAGACTGCCACATCAGAGAAACAGGCAGTTGCGATTTCCGATCCGCCTCCACACAGCACCAGAGAATATCGTATAACGCAGTCAGGAGCCGTAGAATAAATTTCACACTGTTTTCGTTCTCGAGCGAAGCGTTGCTCAGAGCTTTCAAATAAGTAGTAGCACATTAAAAGATGAAATAAGTTTATATTTTGTATTTGTTTCATCGTCGATAGTTTGCTCAGCGGAGACCATGGGTCTGATACATAAGAATCTTGGGACGTACCGCAGACGTTCGTTCCGGCTAGTAGAATCGGTTAAGGTTTAACATGTAAACATGACTACAGAAAAGTGGTTTTCGAAATTTTGGGCATCCCAATGTTGTGTCCCGCGTGGTCGCCGTCTCTGCCGCGCCTTTCATCTTGACTGCTCAGTACAAACATGGAAACTCGCGGTAGGTATCCGATTCTGTTAGCCCGCCTCGGCGCAGGGCTAGAAGCAATATATTCACCACATTTCAGTATTGTCAAGACAGTTAATAAGTAGAATAGTGTTTGCCTCTGGTCAGGAGAAGGAATAGTGGCTACTTGGTTGCATAGTGTCGTAGATATTTATAAAAAAAAAAAGAGAGAGAGAGAAATTAATTTCACCGTATTCATCAGTCTCTGAATCCACACTTCCACATCACAGACACTATAAATTTATTTCGTCTTCATTCACGACGATAGTTCCAATGTCATAGACCCAGTTAAGTGTTCTGTTTAATTTTGAACGCTTTGGCAACTGACCAACGGTGCATGCTTTCACTAATACCGATTCTGTGGGGTCTCATACGTTGCTCCATAATAGCGTGACACACACGCTTGTCACGACATTTATGCGGTTACCGCTCTACTAGAGAACTTTTTGTAATCAGAAAACATATTACACGTCTAATTCCGTAGTGCCACGTTATACGTGTCACATTTCCTTTTACATAGTTACTGTCTACTGAACTCTATAGTTACAAATCGCTACCGACGCATTCTGACATTTTGCCGTTGTTAGCACATCCTACGAACGATTAAGTGTACTGGACTCCTGAGAATTCGAACGACATTCTGTAACGCATCGTCTGGCATATACAGGGCGGAAAAACTATTTTACCAAAAGCGTAGGGCACAAAGAGAGCGCCAAACGAAGGAATCTGAGTATAGAAAATACAGGTCGCAGTGAAATATTTAAGTCGGTACGGCAGCATGGAAACGGTGGTCAGTTAGAACATTCTCTATACATACTCCTGTTAATTAAGTGGTGGCTCATTTTTCACTTTTTTTAAATATACTCAAACAAGAAACATGGGCATGTGATTGTCCTCATTTCTGAAGAAGTACTGTCTCGTTCGTCAGCTAAATGCGATACACGTGTTTGTGACGCTTGAAATTTATCTTGTTCTCGTCGTGACGTCTGGTTAGTGCAAACATTTTGTTTATGTATACGTTTTCTGTAAAATACCTATCATTTTGAAAAAGGGCCTCAGTATGGCAGATTTCAATTACGTTTCCGTAGCGCTGAAAATATGGATTTACGACTATTAGTCACCATATACACATTCCTATGTTTCGTGCTGTCCTTGGGCCCTCCTTTTTTGGTCAAACTGTTTCTCCACGCCCTGTATAACGTTGCTGGATGGCAAACCTCGCTCAAATAGCACTGTTTCAATTATTCGCTTTATACGTTCGTTACACATATGTCACTGAATGACACCAAGCCAGCTTGTCCGCCTATATTCCGCCATGTCGCTGGAAAGCCAGCGCGCGATCCACAAAATCACGAAACCAGCACCAGATTCGCATAGTGACACTGTACTGGTTGTAAGCACATTCGGACATTAATCGCAATTGCAGATCATAGTAATGTAGAAGCTGAGTTTATCTTTCCGTTAATTCTCCGTCTCCCGCAGACCACAGAGCTCTGTCGCTGCATCAGCGGTCGATTGTTGCTGTTGGCGCCACGGAATGAGGGCAGTTAACATTCAGAGTTTCTCCGGAGTACCTGGGATTCTGTTAAAGGAATGAAAACAGAAAGAAGTAACGAATGAGGCAACTCGGAATCAAACACTACGTTTCTGGTAGTTTAATGCGATGACAATTTTGAATGATAACTTTGGTGATGCGACTGCGTTACCAGCAATTACAGAAACCCAGGTTTTAAGTTGGGCCCTTCACAGACAAACTCACTATAGTTATCGTCCGTGCCAAGTTTCATTTTAAACACAACGGAATTGTACTATTTCCAATGAACTACACATAACCTAGCCTGTAATTCATGACCAAGTTGACTATTACTACTACTTCTACTCTCGCATTTTTTTTAGGTAAAGAATTAGCACAATGCTCACACGAGAAAGCAGTCTTGCGTCTGTCACGCAATCATCCTGGAAACAATTCCTCTATCCAGAGCATTTCTTTCTCCGACATAGGAATGATTTTACAATTACCTTTGCATGTAGTTCATACTTTACTGTATAAACTGAATATTTAGTAAAAGGGCGAACCGAGTTAAGTACTGCATAGTGTGAATGAATGCTGCGATTTTCCAACAAAGAACAACGGGCACAAAATACTGAGACTCGGCTACAGATATCTGCCGTCACCGAGCTGCAGTGGCAGCTGAGTCATTCGTGAAATCTTAATGGCGGCCACGGCTGCTGAGACTCGTCCACAGATGCAGCAGCAGCCCACAGTGTGGGGTGACGTCACTAGGCACCCCTATCTCCAAGACAACGCGCGACGTGTTTTGCTGTATGTAATCACTTGTTTCTCTTTATCGAGCATTTCCATATTTACACATCTTTGAACTCCAGTATATTTTCTCGGTATCAATACAATCAATTTAAACGCTCTGTATAATACTTTTTACGAGCGGCACGATTATTAACAATTTTACATTCAATTTTTGTCGGGTACTTGGTCGTTAGTTGCGTATTTCCTCATTCCAAACCCAGCATCAAGCAAGTTACGTGCACCTCTGAACTTGGCCCGCCTTTACAAGGTACATCTCTAGTAGTATTGGGTGCTTAACACGTCTGTATGATTTGCGTGCAAAACTTGATCTTCCACGAAAAAGGCAGACGTCATTTCGCGTCTGCTGCCAGTTGTAAGATGCATTCAAGTAACGTGTCCCACCCACTGACCAGTTACGCCGATTTTAATCTGTCCACCCGCTGCCATATCGCCGCCCACAGATTTCTGGATACTCTGCCTACGTAACAGAACTTTTCCGCTCTTTGCCTCCCGCTGCTGTCGATGTAGTTCAGATTTTCCGTTTCAAGATCCGCCAGACAGTCGATGGCTCGTAACACGCGATCCGCGACCGCTTTCTCTATAGACTGCCGCCGGTTGTTAATTTGGCTCTTTCTCCATTCAGATAATCTATCTTCCAGCGTCGCACCTAACTGCTTATGCCTCTTGTTACTCCACGCTACGAATTGTGACCTTTTACTGAAGAACTAAAGAAAAAGTAATGCCACGTATTATTTTGAGTAGTTGAAAAGTACACTTCGCAGGCAATATACTTGCACCTGACATTGAAATCAATTTTTTTCCTCACAGGGGAGTGTTGGAATGTGACGAAAAAAACTTTATGTATTTCCATTCTTTTCAAAAGAAATACGAAATATAAACTTATTTTATGTTTTAATATGCTACTACTTATTTGAAAGTGCTGAGCAACGCTTCGCTCGAGAACGAAAACAGTGTGAAATTTATTCTACGGCTCCTGACTGCGTTATACGATATTCTCTGGTGCTGTGTGGAGGCGGATTTGAAATCGCAACTGCCCGTTTCTCTGGTGTGGCAGTCTTGTCCACTCACAGTTGTCTCATTTTACCTTCTGTCATACAAATAGGGTACAGCCTTCCCTCGTCGTCCAGAACAAGAGATTTCGATGTACGGATGTTCTGCTTTATTTCTTGAAAGTGCGTGATTCACACCGGAATCAGCGGTATACGCTGTGATGGCGCCCCGTGTTGCAGAAGAAGGAAACTGCGAAAGGAGTTACAGAGGACGCAGTGTCGTCGATGGCCGACAGATGGCAGCATGCGACTTCCCGTGTTATGGTTTGATACTGGGAATATGCCGGTGAAACGGAATACACAGCGCGAAAAAGATGTATACGGGCTCCATTGTGTATAATATGGACACTGAAATTCTGATACCTTTTTATAGTAAATTATAAATGTCGAACGGAGGAGAATGTTTAGCGTAAAAATAAAATTTTTGAATCTCTTGTGTTTCCGTTCCGAGAAAGTAACGGTATGTTAATAATCGCTTCCATTCTGTCAAACAAAATATAAACGTTATTTAACAGTTCTACACACGGCTAACGAATGTGCTTTCCATAAACCGAACTGCCGCTACCGCTTCTGGTTCGTCATGTAAACGCTGTCATATCGACTCCCGAATCATTGTCACCGGTGCCGGATTTCTTGCTGTATTTCGAGTGAAAAAAACTCTACCACAGCATTCCATCATTTTACGGTTTTAAGCACTTTCATTTTATCGAAGAATTGAGACTGCGGTCAGCACCTGGTCATGTCTGATAATGTGTAACAGTGCAGGATGACAAAACCCCGCCCAACCGCCAACCTGGTCATGTCTGATAATGTGTAACAGTGCAGGATGACAAAACCCCGCCCAACCGCCACTGCTTACGTTTGCGTTTTCTCACACACGTCAGTGACTGACTACCAAAAGGGACGCCACTCGAACGCCAGCACGGGTTACACAAAATCGTAAAACCAGCGTCGCATTCGCATACTGACACGGTACTGACGTTGGGCACTTTTAATCGCGGTTGCAGATCGTGGAAAGATAAAGCTGAGTTTATTTTTTCGTTAATTCTGCGTCTGCTGCAGCCCACAGTGCTTTGTCGCTGCCCCAGCGACCTATTGTTGCTGCTGGCGCTCCACAATGTCGGCAGTTTATCACTTGCTCGCTGAAAATGGCGGTTTTATGGAGAAAATGAAAACGGAGATATCATAGTAAATGCACAACCACCAGTCAAACTTGACATGTAAACGATAAACCTTTAAACGATAAACATCGTCGGTGGGGCACACATAACTGTATGTTGTCCATTTAAACGCTCATTTAGAGTTAGGCCTTCCACACACAAACTCGCAAAACTTATCATTCTGTCCAATCGAAATTACGCATCGCATTCCTCAATGAAAAATACTACTCACTTCCACTAATCACTTGTGGCGTCGTGCTTGCGTGACAGTTCCACCTCCCTGTAGCAAACGATTGTCTGCTATATTAAACACTGTCCGCATATAGAAGTATTTCAATATTTTCGCAATAGTAATTGACGAGCTAAAAAGATTTTTCGTCTTGTTACTGCTTAATTATCATGTCGGCATTCACAAACGTTGTGTGAGCTCCCTGTTAACAGGGATTGACAATGTTTTATCGCTCTGAAACAGCGGCTGAAACTCGTATGCAGACGTAGAAACCGAATCGCAAAAAGTCGTCGTTCGTTCCAACAGAAACTACCCATGATACTGGTCGCTAGAAAATAATATTAACTTATATAAGAGAGAGTAATTTCCATAGCCGTTGTCTTCGCAAAGCTGAATGTTTCGTTAACTCACCATCGTAATTAGTTCTGAGGCTTTTGTTTCTTCAGCAATACGTAAACGAACAATTACAGAGACTACAAATGGGAACGGAGTGTACCGCAGCGACATTGCCCTGACACACGCTTTCGGCGTTCTTGGCCGGATTAGCCGTGAATAACAAACCGAAGTTCGGACGAATCTCTCCGTCGCCTCTTTCTGGACCAGTCGACTACAGCCGTGCTGGCAAACAAGGTGTCGATGTCTGCGACGCTGCTTCCACCACGGGTTAAAAGTTATCAAGTCTAGGAGAGCCTCTGCAGCTTCCCAACGCTAAGGCAGCAGCCGCCGTGACGGAACAAGTTATTGCTGTACACTCTCGTCTCTGCGGCCTGTCTTCTCACGGAACAGATGTTCCTTGGTTTTACCTGAATATAAATAACGCAACGGCGAATATTTACATTTATTACTAACTGTTTTCTCGCATTATCGTCCTACGCATATTCAGGTTTCCTAATACCCTCACTGTTTTCACATGTGTTTGTGGCCGCCGGCAATCAAATGCGCCATTAGCAGTGCAGGAAACACCGTCGTCAAACCAGCATCGGAGACAAATTTTCTTACCGAGAAAGCAACTTGTGAAGGTTTGCATCTATTATAGAGCCGACACAGCTTGGCCTGTTGTTGGCCACACTAAGAGAAGACATGTAGCACTCGAAAAAGACCGTCGTTTTAGGAAGTTAAGGAATTTCAAGGGCATACTTTTTGTTTGGCTCTAGCTTCAATACACTCTAAAATCGTCTCAGAGGTGTTTATGTTACCGTCTGCAACTCTGTCGCTTACGTATAATTAATCTGGCCTAAACTTTTGTTTTAGGAGCTGACTGCTTGAGATGTTTTGCTTAATTTGGCACCTTCCATTGCGACGTGGTGCTGTGGCCCTTTACATAATCGGCCACTCACTAAAAGAGTGTTACAATTGTCGTGATGATAATGGATAGAGAATGAGTTGTTGTTATTACTGTATCTCGTATTATCGAGAGCTTAGTGCGTAGCTGTGCAGTCTCTTTGCGACAGTACTTCATTAACTAGAGACCACGGCCGGAGTTACTTGCTCGTACACCACAGTGACGTCATAACATCCACACTCGCGTCTCATTCATTATGAACGGCTGCGCACTGCCACATATGCTAGCCCTGAAATCGGGGGAGCCCGGCCTTTATGCTTCTCACTAGAATAACACGGTAACTACTCTCAAAAGAGCCATGAATTTCTGGACAGACGATTTTTTCATTTAATACAACTTTTCTTTTACTACAGGTTTTAACACACTTGGAAAGCGTGTAATCGGCGGATATCTGTCCGATCGTGTTTACTCACTGGGCTACAAGCGCAAAACTTGTACTCCTCACGGCTTTGTGTTCGCCTCGACCAACGGATTACGTGACGTCTGTTGCCAACATGCTGATTTTATTCCTGCAGCGTCTTATATCTCCAAATTCTACCGTAGTCGGTTCCACATTTTTGGTATATATTAAAACAATCCCGCGATTTATTTGAATGACCACGAAAACAAATGTTGTCATTTTTATGTCCTCTTCTTAAACGTACCATTCGTCGCGGTTCAACAGTCGACATCGCAAAGCTGTACCACAGATCGGCGCGATTTGTATATCTACACGCTCTCTAGAAGCGATTGCCCAATATGGGACAAACACAACTGACACGACATTTGCGATGGTACAGTTGTTCTCTACTATTCGAATCTCCGATTTCTCAGTAACATACTTGCGTAGGGAAGTGTATCTGGTACTCAGTCCGTTTCTGTGAACGTCAATTAGTGGGACAGCTACTATTAATTACATAGAGCAGTCTCTGCAAACGGATCTGCTAATAGCAGTTCCGTCTCATCACGCAACCTCTGCGATATCGATCCTGGAAATGTGCTTATAACCACAGCCAGCCTCTCGCTTAGTGGCGAGGGCTACGGCAAACAGTGGCCGGAGACAAGACACCCCGTGATTCTGTGCACAGTGGTGTGAGTCTGTTTTTACTCTTTGACAAGTTTTGTCGCCGTGCCTAAACGCCCAAAGCTTTTTGGCGAAATGTGTTTACAGCAATGCCCATCTCGCACTTCTTTCCACAACGAGCGTAATCCTGATCACTCAAGAAATCAGCTGTGAACGCTTCAATGGCCGAGCACGAGACTTTTGAACGTTGCTCTACTTCCAATCTCGTCTTCACCCTCCACCACATCACGACTCCACTGGCGTCTGCCAGGAATCCGTACTCTAAACCATCTGTTAATGTCTCCACCTCGTATTACGCAAAGACTGATAAGTTTGCTTCGTCGAGGACAGCTGCATTGCAGAGACCACGGATGTAAAAATTATGAAGCTCGGGATATCAACGTTTGCTCACTCCAGCAAAGCCGATTACTGTTTAACATGTAACCACATGATTAAAACGGTTGGCGAAATTTTCCTTATCTGAATGTTGTTTCCCGTGTAGTCGTCGTCTCTGTCGTATCGTTCCTCCTGACTGCTCAGTACAAACATGGAAATTTGCTGCAGGTATCAGATACCTACATGGAGGACTTGAGGCAAATTTCACGACGTTTCAGTACAGTGAAAACCGTAAATAAATAGAATGTAGTTCGCCTCTGCCAGGAGAACAAATCAGGGCAACTCGGTCTCGTAGGTTACTGTGTCGCAGTGATATATCGAGATACGGAGAGCATCTGATATCAAACTATTCATCGGTCTCTGAGTCATCACTTCCACATCACAGAAACTATAAAATTAATTCGTCTCTATGATAGGAGCAATGCTACCAACGCCATTAAAAGTTGCGTTTCATTTTTAGTCCATAGGGAACTGACCAATGGTGCATTGTCTCTCTCGTTACATTAATACCGACGCTGTAGGGGCTCATAATATGTTGCCCCATAATAATGTGCCAGACGCTTTTCTCACCACATTTATACATTTACTACTTGCTTAAACGTTTCGCACTTTCTTTCACGTACTTGCCGTCTACTAAATTTTATAGTTGTATATCGCTACCAACGCATTCCGTCATTTTGTCGTTTCCAGCACTTTCTATGGAGTCGTGAGAGTTCGACTATCATTATGTCACTTGCTACGACACGCTTACTTAATTAAGTGGTGACTCATTTTTCATTTACTTTGATCTTTTTAAGACATCTTCAAGTATTAAATATGGACATGCGATTGTCTTCAGTTCTAAGGAAATATTGTGTGGTGCGTCGCCTAAGTATGATGAACGTGTATGTGATGTTTTAAAGTTTTCTTCTTCTCATCCTGAAGACTGGTTAGTGCAAACACTGTGTTCACTCGTACATTTTCTATAAATTACCTTTCATTTTGGGTAAAGAGGTCTCCATGTCAGATTTTAATTACACTCCTGTAGCGCCGAAATTACGCATTTGCGGCTCTCACTTGCGGCGCTCAAATTCCTATGATTCGTACTGTCTTTCCGCCCTGCACTTTTGATCAAATTGATTTTCCGCACCCTGTATAACATTCCTGGATGGCAAACGTCGCTCAGCCAGCACCGCTTAAATTATTCACTTTTTACAGACGCTACACATATCTCACTGAATGACACCCAGCCAGGTTGACCGCCTACATTCCGCCACGTCACTGGAAAGCCAGCACGCGATCCACAAAATCACCAAACCAGCACCAGATTCGCACGGTGACACCGTACTGGTCGCAAGCACACTCAGACATTAATCGCAAACGCAGATCGTAGTATGCAGAAGCCGAGTTTGTCTTTGCGTTAACTCTGCGTCTCCTGCAGACCACAGAGCCCTGTCGGTTCATCAGCGGTCGATTGTTGGTGTTGGCGCACGGAATGATGGCAGATTCAGGCTTTCTCTGGGGTAACTGGGATTCTATTAAAGAAATCAAAACGGGAAGGAGTAACGAAAGCGGCAACTGGCAGTCAAACAGTACGTTTCTGTTAATTTAATGCGATGACAATTTTGAACGATAATGTTCGTGACGCGATTGAGTTACCAGCAATTACAGAAACCCAGGTTTTATGTTGCGTCCACCCCAGACAAACTCACTAAAGATATCGTCGTTGCCACGTTCCTACGAACTACGCACAACTGAGCCTGTAATTCATGACGAAGTTGACTATTAATTTTACTAGTCTCGTATTTTTCTTAGGTAAAGAATGAGCAAAATGCTCACACGTGATAGAAGTGTTACGTCTATCATGCAACCGTGGAGGAGACAAATGCTCCAGCCAGAGCAGAAATGCCCTTCACGTAATTTATATTTTTCTTTATAAACTGAACATTCAGTAACAGGGTGAGGCGAATTACACACTGCATAGTGTGAATAAATGTTTCAATTTTTTGAGCAACCGTGATAAACAAGAACAAAATACTAAGACTTGGCTACAGATGTCTGCCATCATAGGGCTGCAGTGACAGCTGAGTCGTTCCTCAAGTCTTAATGGCGGCCACAGCGGCTGAGGCGCCACGTCGCACCCCTGTCTCCGTAGAGCACGCGCGATGTGTCTCGCTGTATCCAATCATTTATTTATCTTTATCGAGCATTTCGATAGTTTCTCACCCTTGATCACCTGTGTATTTTCTCGGTATCAGTATAATCAATTAAACGCTCTATATAATACTTTTTTACGAGCGGCATGATTATTAACAATTTTACATTCAATTTTTGTCTGGTTATTCGTTTGTTGCCGACTTTCCTCATTCTACACTCAGTAAACGTCAAGCATTTTTGCTTGTACGTTTCAAAGTTGCCCCGCTATTGCCAGGTACATCTTTAGTAGTATTAGGCGCATAACATATCTTTATAATTCATATGCAAGTATTGATCTTCCACGAAAAAGACACATGTCAATCCGTGTACCTGGTTAAGAGAAACATTGGAATCTCTCCCTACTCAAGCCTGCGAACTAATGTCCAAAACTGTGAGCACAGCATAATGCTGCGTCTGCCGCCCGTTGTCAGACGCATTCCAGTATCCTGTCCCACTCACTGACCAGTTACGCAACTTTAATCTGTCCACACAGTGGTATATCGCCGCCCACAGAATGATGGATACTCTTCCTGCGTAACAGAACTTGCCCGGCCTTTGCCTCCCGCTACTGATCATGTTCAGATTTTCCAGTTCAAGATCCGCCAGGTAGTCCGTCGCACTCAACACCTGATTCGCGACCGCTTTCTCTGAACACTGCCGCCGGTTGTTACTTTAGCTCTTTCTCCGTTCAGATGATGTATCTTCCAGCGCCGCACCTAACTGCTTATGTCTCTTGTTCTCCATGCCAGGAATTGTGCCCTGTCACTGAAGAACTAAAGAGAAATTAACGCCACGTATTATATTAAGTAGTTGAAAAGTAAGCTTCGCAGGGAATATACTTGCACCTGACATTGAAATCAATATTTTTCCTCTCAGGAAAAAAGAAAAGATGTTCATGGTAGTGTTGGAACGTGACGAAAAAAAACTTTATTTGTTTCCATTCTTTTCAAAAGAAATACAAAATATAAACTTATTTCATGTTTTAATACGCTACTACTTATTTGAAAGCGCTGAGCAACGCTTCGCTCGAGAACAAAAACAGTCTGAAATTTATTCTACGGCTCCTGACTGCGTTATACGATATTTCTAGTGCTGTGTGGAGGCGGATTTGAAATCGCAACTGCCTGTTTCTCTGATGTGGCAGTCTTCTCGGCTCACAGTTGTCTCAATTTACCTTCTTTCATACAAATAGGCTACAACCCTCCCTCGTTGCCCACCACACGAGATTTTTATGTACGAATGTTCTGTTTTTATTTCTTGGAAGTGCGTGATTCGCACCCCAAAGACCGCTATCGAAAGACGTTGTGATGGCGCCCCGTGTTGCAGAAGAAGGTAACTGCGAAAGGAGTTACAGAGGACGCAGTGTAGTCGATGGCCGACAGATGGCAGCATGCGACTTCCCGTCGTAAGCTTTGATATAAGGAATAAGACGTTGAACGGAATAAACAGCGCGAAAAAAATGTCTACGGGGGCCATTCTGTCACACAACGACCAAGGACCTTGTATATAGTAATGGACACGGAAATTATTATATCTTTTTGCAGAAAATTATAAATGCCGAACGGAGGAGAAATGTTTAGCGTAAAAATAAAATATCTGATTCTCTGTGTTTCTGCTTCGAAAATGTAACGATATGTTAATAATCGCTTTCATTGTGTCAAACAAAATATAAAACGTTATGTAACAGTTCTACAAACGGCTAACGAATGTGCTTTTCATAAACCGATCTGCCGCTACCGCTTCTGGTTCGTCATGTAAACGCTATCATATCGTCTGCCGAAACATGGTCACCGATGCCGGATTTCTTGCTGTATTTCGAAGGAAAAAAACACTACCACAGCATTCCATCATTTTACGCTTTTAAGCACTTTCATTTTATCGAAGAATTGAGACTGCGGTCAGCACCCTTGTCGTGTCATGTCTGATAATGTGTAACGGTGCAGGATGGCGAACCCCCCCCCCCCCCCCAAACACCGCTGTTTACGTTTGCGTTTTCTCACACGCGTCACTGACTGACTACCAAAAGGGATTACACAAAATCGTAAAAGCAGCTTCGGATTCGCATAATGACACGGTACTGACGTTGAGCACTTTTAATCGCGCTTGGAGATCGTAGAAATATAGGAACTGAGTTTATTTTTCGGTTAATTCTGCGTCTCCTGCAGCCCACAGACCTTTGTCGCTGCCTCAGGTACCTACTGCTGGTGCTGGCGCTCCACAATGTCGGCAGTTTTAACTTTCTCGCGAATAATGGCGGTTTGATGCAGAAAATGAAAACGGAAAAATGATAGTAAATACACAGCCATCAGTCAAGCTTTACATTCATCGGAGTTAGAAGCGAGTAAACCTTTAAGCGATAAATAACGTCGGTGGAGTGCACATGACTGTATTTAATCTATATAAACCCACGTTTAGAGTTAGGCCTTTCAGATACAAAATCGCCAAAGTTATCATTCTGTCCAATCGAAATTACGAATCGTGTTCTTCAATGAAAAATACTACTGACTTCCAGTAATCACTTGTGGCGTCATGCTTGCATAACACTTCCACCTCCCTACAGCAAACTAACTACTGTGTGCGAAATTACACACTCTGTTCGCATTTGAAAGCATTTCAATATTTTCGCAATAGTAATGGACGAGCTATAAAGATTCAACGTCTTCTTACTTCTTACTTATCTTGTTGGCATTCACATACATAATGTGAGTGCCGAGCACCGATTTGTTCACGTGGAGAGACAATGATTTATTGCTCTGAAACAGCGGCTAAAACTCGTATGCAGACGTGGAAAGTAACAATCTATCGTATTCGTCACCAGGAAATGACACTAACTGATATAATCGACAATAATTTCCATAATCGTTCTCTTTCCAAAGCTAAATGTTTCGTAGACTCATTATCGTAGTTAGTTCAGAGGTTTTCGTTTCTTCAGCAGTACATAAACGAACAATTACAAAGAGGTGAATTTTTGAAATGTCGCGAAAGCAGTACTGCGCCGCAGATTTCGTTACAACTGGGAACGGAGTGTCTCGCAGCGGCATTCTGGATACAAATGATTTCGGCGTGTTTGGCGCGTTAGATGTGAATAAGAAATCAAGATTCGGACGAATCTCTCCATCGCCTCTCTCTGCACCAGCCGGCTGCAGCCGTGCTGCCAAAGAAGGCGTCGATGTCTGCGACGCTGCTTCCCCCCCCCCCCCCCCATGCTTGAATCGCAACCAAGTCGGGGAAATCCTCTGCTGCCTCTCGAGGAAAGACGGTAGTCGCGGTGCCGGTGCAAGCTTCTGCTCTACGTTCCCATCTCTTGCGGCCTGACCTGTCTTTCCACGGAACTGATGTACCTTGGTTTTACCTCAATATAAATAACGCAACTAATTTTACCTAAAATACTACAGCGAATATTTACATATATTGCTAACTGTTTTATCGCATTATCGCCCAAAGCATATTCAGGTTTCGTAATACCCTCTCTGTTTACACACGTGTTGTTGGCCGTGGGCAAGCAAATTGCACCATTAGCAGAGCAGGAATCTCACCACTGTAAAACCAGAGACGAATTTGCTTACCTGGAAAGCTGCCTACGAAATTATGTATTCTGGAACCGACACAGCTTGGTCTGATATTGGCCACACCAAGAAAATACATTTAGCACTCGAAAAGTTCCGTCGTTTTAGGAAGTTAAAGAATTTCAAGAGCATACTTTTTGTTTGTCTCTGGCTTTAGTACACTCTAGAAACATCTCAGTGGTGTGTACGTAACCGTTTGCAGCTCTGTCGCTTACATGTGTTTATTCAGGCCTTACTTGTGTTGTAAGGGCTGACTGCTTGACATGTTTTCCTTGATGCATGATTTTCTCAAGAGGTGATCGTTTCCGTTTAGTACGGCACTTTTTTTTTCCTAGTATAGATGTTAACCCTCCTTTAAAGCGTGCAAATGGCGGATATCTGGCCGATCGTTTTTAAGTCACCGGGCTACAAGCGCAAACCTTATACTCCTTATGGTTTCAAAATTCTAACGTAGTCTGTTTCACATTCTTGGTATACATTAAAACAATTCCGCAATGTTTTTTGATAAACCACGAAAATAAAAGTTTTCATTATTTATACCCTCTTGTTAAACGTGCCATTCGTCGTGTTTCAACAGACGGCGTCGCAAAGCTGTACCACACATCGATGCGATTTGTATTCCTAGATACTCTCTCGAAGTCATTGCCCAATATGGGACAAACACGTCTGCGGACATTTGCGATGATAGAATCGTTCTCTAGTATTCGAATCTTCGATTTCTCCGTAATATACTTACATTAGGAAGCGTATCTGGTACCCAGTCCGTTTCTGTGAACGTCAAATAGTAAACATCTTCAACTTTTGTAGTCCTGTTTTCCTCAGTTGCGTGTAATATTACGGTATATTGATAATTTTTACTTATGGACCGTCTGACTGTCGAGAACAGAAACCAAAACATTGCATTGAAAAACCAAAACATTGCATTGAAACAAGCGTTCAGTTCATAGTGCTGTGGAATGTGGGAAAAAAACCGCGAATTCGCATTCATAAGAAGAAGAACACCGAAAATGCAACAGGAGCGTAATATGTAAGAAATTGTCCACGCAACCTGCCACTGATGATGTCTTGCAGAAAATAAAGGCGAAACGCGTATGGCACTAAAATTGTGTTTTATTCAGTTGCTGTCAGACGGTCCATAAGTAAAAACTATCGATATACCGTCAAATAGTAGGACTGCTACTACATAGTACGTAGGGCAGTATTTGCAAACCGATCTGCCAATAGCAGTTCTGTCTTATCACGCAAGCACTGCGATATGGATCCTGGAAATGTGCTAATAGCCACAGCCAGCCTCTCGCTTAGTGGCGAGGGCTACGGCAAACAGTGGCCGGAGACAAGACACCCCCTGACTCTGTGCACAGCGGTCTGAATGGGTCTTCAGTCTTTGAGTAGTTTTGCCGCCGTGCGTAAACGCCAAACGCATTTTGGTGAAATGTGTTTGCAGCAGTGCCCATCTCGCGCTTCTTTCCGCAGCGAGCGTAATCCTGATTGTTCAATAAATCAGCTACGTACGCTTCAGTGGCCGTGCACGAGGCTTTTGGACATCCCTTTACGTGCAATCTGCTCCCCATCTTCCCCCATATCACGACTCCACTGGCGTCTTCCAGGACTCCGTACTCTCCACTACTTGTTAATGTTTCCTCTTCGTATTACACAAAATGACAAGTTCGCTTCGTCAAGGGCAGCTCCATTGCAGAGAGATGTGTGTAAAAATTATGAAGTTCTGGACATCGACGTTTGTTCATCCTATCAAAGCCGATTAATGTTTAACATGCAACCTCATCATTAGAGAAAAATGGTTTCCGAAATTTTCCTCACCTGAATGTTGTTTCCCGTATAGTCGTCGTCTTTGTCGTACCGTTCATCTTAACTGCTGAATACAAACATGGAAAATCGCAGCAGGTGTCAGATACCTTGACGGAGGACTAGAGGCAAAATTCACCACGTTTGAGTACAGTCAAAAACGTAAATAAATTGAATGTGGTTTGCCTCTGATCAGAAGAAGAAATGAGGGCTACTTGGTTCCATAGGTTAACGTGTGGGGGGAGTTGATATGACGGTATTCGTCGGTCTCTGTCATCACTTCCACGTCACAGAAGCTGTAAAAATACTTTACTTACGACGATAGGAGCAATGGGACCAACACAGTTAAAAATCGTGTTTTATTTTCAGTGCTTTGGGAACTGACCACCGGTGCACTGTCTCTCGTTTCGTGAATACCGATGCTGCAGGGGCTCATATCTTGCTCCATAGTAACGTTACGGAGGCAATTGTTACGATATTTATACGTTCGCCACTTCAGTTGAGGACTTTTTGTGATCAAGAAACATATTTTACATCTTACATTCTAGCTACATGGTTAAACGTATCGCATTTTTTCTATTAAATTTCAAGGTTATATATCGGTACCAGCGCATTCCGTCATTTTGCCGTTTCCAGCACTCTCTATGGACTCCTGAGAAGTTGACCATCATTCTGCCATGTCTTGTCTCACATATACAGTGTGTGAGAAAGCAGTCTGACCCAAAGTGTAGGGCAGAAAGACAGCATTAAAAAAACCAATCCGAGTATAGGAACTAGAAATGGCTGTTGAATATTTACAGCGCTGTGCCAGCATGAAAACGGTGGGCAGTTTGAAGATTTGCTGCGACATACTTAACGCTAAGTAAGTGGTGGATCACGTTTCCTTTACTTTGTCCTCTTGAAGACATGTTGAAATATAAAACATGGACATGTGATTGTCTTTATTTCTAAAGAAATGTTGTCTAGAACGTCGGCTAAGTATTACACAGGTGTATGTGATGCTTTGAGTTTTTCTTGTTATCGTCCTGAGACTGCTTAGTCCATAGACTGTGATTACACTTACATTTTGTGTGAATTATCTTTCATTTTGAGTAAAGACGTCCACATGTCAGATTTTAATTACGTTCCTGTAGCGCCCAAAATACGAATTTTCGATCCCGAGTTGTTGTACTCAAAGTACTAAGTTTCACACTGTCTTTCCGCCCTACACCTTTGGTCAAATCGTTTCTCCGGACCCTGTATAACGATGCTGGATGGCGAAACCCTGCTCAACCAGCACTGCTTAAATTGTTCACTTTTAACGTACGCTACACATATGTCACTGAGTGACTCCCACCCCGGTCGTCCGCCCATATTGCGTCGCGTCACTGGAAAGCCAGCACGCGAAACACAAAATCACGAAACCAGCATCAGATCTGCAAAATTACTCTGTACTGATTGTCAGCACATTTAGACGTTAGTCACAAATACATATAGTAGTAATGTAGAAGCTGGACTTATTTTTCTGTTAATTTTCCGTCTCCTGCAACCGACAGAGCTTTGTCGCTGCGTCAGAGACCGATTGTTGCTGCCAGCACCGCGGAATGTTGGCGGTTTTAACTCTCCCGCGAGTAATGGCGGTTTTGTGAAATAAGCGAAAACGTGTGTACGTAACCGTTTGCAACTCTGTCGCTTACATGTATTTATTCAGGCCTTACTTGTGTTGTAAGGGCTGACTGCTTGACATGTTTTCCTTGATGCATGATTTCAGATGCAAGTGTTCATCATCGAAATGAGAGTGAATCCCTACTTGACGCATGTCTACCCACAGCAAGAACTCGCGTAGGTGTGTGTCCTTCCCCACATGTGAATCACAGCCCTAGTGGCTGGCCAGTTGTACCACTGTAACGCATCCGGACTGTGCTGTTTCGTACTCGGTACATTCATGGATGGCCTTCTGTCACAGCTGCCTCCAGCTGATGTTACGCTACACCCCCGAGAAGGAGGCGATTGAGTGAAAAAATCTCCCGGTAAATTTGTAAGGAAATCGTAAAGAAGTACCGTCAAAACGTTTTTATCGAAGCCAAATAACTCACTGATGCTGTTTTATTGCGCTCGCGTGGACCACACGCGTCGTGCGGAATACGTGGAACGGTAAGAGCTGGAACGTATTTACACTCCATGGTTTTGAAGATGTATAATGGACAGAAAAATTGCTCTAGAGCCAAGGAGAAACCTTAGTCGTGTACGTAGAATTAGCGAATATGTTGTCATCAGGCATCGCTTATGATGACGTAATTAAAAAGTTTACAGCATCATTTCTTTGTATCGATGTGTTAAATGGTAACAGATAAGAAAGGATTCCTCGAATGCCTTTACACACTGCTCATGATAGGAGGACGACTGCATTCGAGTCAACAATTAATTCACTGAGAAGGCAAAGAAATGGAAAAAGCTTGCCTCAGCGTTATTATTCTGTCGTGTAGCTGGGTGGCGCCTATCGCGAGAATGAAGTCCGCCAAAACTTTGGTTTACGATGCCTGACTTCGTTATGTGCTCCTCGCTGGCGTACGTGAATCTGTGAACACACAGCGGGCTTCATGTGTTCGACCGTAGAGATACACATATACACGGCGCCTGCATCTATCCTTCCCGTGTTGTGGTTCGAAACCAAATGGATTAGACGGTTGCACTATCTGCATCTGCAATCAAGTACTGACTTCAACAACTGATCTTGTTGCATTAGTATCACTCATTTGGTAATTCAATTACTCTACTTTCTGCAAGATTCGCGACGTTAATGCGATAACTGTCCTTGTTACGTTTGGCCATGTGGAACGACAGCAAACGTTTCAAAAACTGTCCTACCAACTCTTTATTTTCACAAATGGCAGAATTACAGGAATGCGACGAATTTCTCTTCTTGTTGGACTGTGGCTCATTCAGCTGGCCTCTTCCACAGAATCGGTTGGCGGGAATCATATAGTTTTCTGGCCATTTCCTCACGACTACGTCTCATGTGTGGCATTATGCTTTAAGAAGTGACATCCGTAACGTCCTATTTTTACACGGAATAAAAACCTACGACTTGTGCTTTATCTAGTACAAATGACGAACCAATATCGAGATAAGAAGAAAACGTTGCTTGTAGAGTAAATTCATAATAGTGGGTTAGAGATTAACGCTCTGTCGTGTCAAAAATTTTCGCCATTCGTAGAGTTTCAGAAATGACGACCGACACAGCCAACATCCCTGCTTTCATCCAACCCAAGGATTTTGGGAAATGTTTGCCGCGTAGCGTGTGCTGTTGTCATTTGGGTTGAAATTCTCGCTTTTGAAAGAGTGTCCAAACATTCCTGAGTGATCCGTCAGTGGGCAAACTGTAACGACTTTTGTTTCACGTGTCTTTCTGATGGTCGGCAAGCGCGGGAGCTCACCGGTCAGCCCAGCCCTAGAAACGCATATGCAGATGTGTAGTCATACTGCGCAAAATTTACATATGTTCCATACGCATGGCGTTCCATGATACACAACCGTGACGTTGTAACCTCTACACTCCCGTCCTGTTTATTACGAGAGATTGTCACAACCCACATATGCAGCCCCTACCTTATCCTCTGTTCACCAACATGATACGTTCAGTGTTCCAAAAGATTCCTCCGTGTTAACGTTGTAGTTGCATCTTTCTCCTCAAAGTAGTTCCGCGACATCTCACACATTCCGGCCACGTATCAAATCAATATCAGAGTTGCCTTGATGAAGAGTCAGAGTAAATTACTCATTAATATCTGCTTCTACAAAACGCGTTGTGCACTCTCCGTCGTGTTTAAATGGTCCTTACTAGAAGACTGTCGTAGAAACTGGCGCCAGCCATACGCGTACGTAATCTTTGAAAACTGTGACCCAATTACGGGAAACACAGTTGCCGTACTAGAACCACTGTCTACTACTAGAAGTTTTAATTTGTCATTGATACACTGACTTTTGCGTAACAAAGCGTTTGTTGTACCCCGGAGATTTGCACGAATAATGCATACTACGGCACTTCCGTTTCTTTCAGACCGATGCCTCGACGTAAACATCGAAACTTCCAGTTGCTATTAAAGTTTTGGAGCCAGTGAAGATGTGGTTCTGGAGTAAGTGTTTTGCTGGTTTCAGTTTAGTCAGTATTGGTGACATCTGAAGCTACTTTGTCTTCTGGTCAGAAGAAACTGGTAGCACCTCTTGGTTCCGGCAGATTATACTTTACCGTTCCTGCACGTACAACCACCACGTGACATAGTGTGTGTTACTCTTGTGCCGTAGCTTTATAGTGAGAGCAGAAAGGAGAAAAAAGACAGCTGATATCAGTATATTTAACGAAGTCATTCATTTCTGTGTACGTTATTCACCTCTCGCTGTGTGCCTTGCTCTGTTTGGGAAAGGAGGAAGCGTCGGTAGCAAACTTTTGTCAACGGCTGAATCTGGAGGTCGTCCGTACTAGCGAGGCGATGAAGGCATTTGCGGACTAGGGGTAAATGTGTTTAATTTTTTTTTATTTCATCGCATTGGTGAATAGACTGAATCAGCATAGTGTGGTCTCCCCTAATCCACAGAAGATACGATAAGAAATGTTACGTTCTTCCGATTAATCTACAGCTAAGAAAAACCTTCAACTTCTCATCGTAATCGCAGTTCCTTCCAGTTCACCGCCCTGCAATTCGTCAGAATCAGATGAACGGACAATTCAAATGACGCAGTGTTTACAATATACTGTTGCGAAAACAGCTGTGCGCCTAAAATTCCGTTACAACGGGGAACGGAGTGGCTCGCGACGGCATTCTTGCGTCAGACGCTGTCCGTGCTCTTGTCGAGTTAAACTTTTATATCTGTTCGGGATTACTTTAGAAAGATTCATCTCCTTTACTTCGGCTCCGCATCACTATCGTCGTACTGCCAGACGAGGTGTCGACGTCTGCGACGCTGCTCCCCCACGTCCGGACGCAAATGATTCGACCAACTGCCCCGTTGAATAGCCGCTGCACAAATTGAATTTTTTTTTGGGAAATCTGATTTTTGCGGCATCTCTGACGACAGAAAAATGTGAAGCCCTTTTCTTATACAAAAGTCTGTATTCCTATATTTTTTGTTGGTAACAGTACTCTAAATATTTTTACGTAAAACGCTAGGCAAAGTATTACACTTAGATGAGGCAAGTGGCAAACGAGGGAAAATGTTAGAAATATGGCGTTCTTCCCAGACTTGACTGTTCCCTTCGCTTCAGTTGTGTTACACATATTCAGGTCTGGGGAGGGCGTCTCTTGCTGATACACTGTGGAGACGTCGCAACATCGACACTCGCGAGTCATTCATTACCGACGATCCTGCACTGGCAAACACGCCACGCCTGTAATCTAGTGACCCTGGCCTCACATTCTTATTACTAAAGTACTGAAGAAACAATTTTTTTCTATTTCAATGTGTCTCATTTTTGCTCTACTATACGCTTAATACACCTTGAAAACGTAAACGGCGGACATCTTTCCGACTGGTTTCAACTCTGCTAGCTACAGCTGCCAGCTAATATAATTATTAATCGCTCTGTCTGGTGATTGTGCAAAAGGATCGCGCGAGCCGAGTAGACGACATGTTTACATCGCTGTGACATCTTCTTCCCGGAAGTGGTGCTGTGGTCTCCTGTACATTCCGGTCGTGTATAAAAACAGGCCAGTACCCGTCTTCTTGACAATGTGGAAACACGTAAAGTTATCCTTTTTGTAACCTGTTGTCAAGTATGCTGGCCATTCTCTATCGTGTTTGAATACTTGGTACCACAAAGCCGCAACAGAAATAAGTGCGCAACCCTTTATCTACACTTAGTTCACAACCGTGCACCAGTAAACGTAACTTTTGTCGCTCAATACAACACCTTTCAACGCTTTAACGGACGTGGATACTTTTGAACACCCGTTTATGTGCAACCTCCTCTTGCTCCCTATGTTTTCACTGGCGTCCGTAACAAGTCCGTATCCTCCACCATTTGTTAATGTCTCCTCTCGATATTACGGAAACACCGAAAAGTTCGCTGTACCGAGGATAGTTGCAATGCAGAGGCTATGAGCGTAAATGTTATGAAGCTCGCAAAATAGAGGCTTCTTCGGACTAACGTTTCATATGCAAACATGACTAGAGAAAAGCAGTTGCCCAAAGTTTCGTCTTGTGAATGTTGTGTCCCGTGTAAACGTCATATCTGTCGTACCGTACACCTTACCTGCTCAGTAACCAGGCTAGGTGTTAAATCACAGAAAATATTAAATTCTGGTCGAGGTCTACGTGGTTTCATAGATTGTTGTCCACATATTTCAGATGTTTATTGAAATACAAAGAGAAGTTAATATCGCCGTATTCAACAGCCTCTGAGTCATCAATACCGAATCACAGACGATAAAAAAGAGTACCGCTATTACTCACGTTGATGGTAACAATGTGACCAACGCAGTTAAAAATTTTGCCTCGTTTTCAATGCTTTGGCAATTGACCGACGGTGCATAGTCTTTACTTTCATTAATATTGACTCTGTGCGGTCTCACGTGTTGCCCCATAATAGCGTGACTGATACGTTTGTCACGACACTTGTACATTTACTACTTTACCTGAGGACATTTTGTAATCAAGAAACGTATTTCACATCTATTTCCTTAGCGCCTTTGTTAAAAGTATCATAGTTATCATCCACTGAACTTTAAAGTTACAAATTGCTTCCAGCGCATTCCGTCATTTTGCCGTTTTCCACACTTTCCATCAAAGATTAAGTGTACTGGACTCTAGAGAATTCGACCAACCCTCTGTCACGCCTCGTCTGGCATATGCAGGGTGCGGAAACACAATTTGACCAAAAGTGTAAGGCACAAGGACGGCATCAAATGAAAGAATCTCAATATAGCAGCCAGAGGCCGCACGTGAATATTTAAGGCCCTATGTCAGCATGACAACGGTATTCGGTTTGAACCATTTGCTGCAGATAATTATGTTAATTAAGTGGCTGCTTATCCGTCATTCATTTTGGCTCTTTTGTGAGATATTGAAAAATGAAACATGGTGCGTCAGCCAAGTCCGATACACGTGTGATACTTTAAATTTATCCTGTTCTTCAAATATTCTGTTTACGTATACACGTACTGCAAATGCAGATCGCAGTAATATAGAAGCCGAGTTTATCTCTCCGTTAATTCTCCGTCTCTCGCAGACCACAGAGCTCTGTCGGTGCATCAGCGGTCGATTGTTGCTGTAGGCGCCACGGAAAGATGACTTTCTCTGGAGTAACTGGTGGGATTATATTAAAGAAATGAAAACAGAACGAAATAACGAACGCGGCAGCTAGCAGTCAGACACCACTTTTCTTTTAGTTTAATGCGACGACAATTTTAAAAGATAAAGTGTTTTATCTATTTAAAAAATCAAAGTTTAAAGTTACGCTCGCAACAGACAAACTCACTAAAAGTTATCGTCCTTGCCACATTTCATTTTACACACAACTGAATCAGATTATTTCTTATGAGCTACACATAATTAAGCCTGTAATTCATGACGAAGTTGACTGTTACTATTCCTACTGTTGTATCTTCCTTACGTAACGAACGAGCAAAACGCTCACGTGAGATAGTAGTCTTGTGTCTAGCGCGCTATCACCCAGGAAGCAATACCTCCAGCCACAGCATTTCCTGTTGCCACACATGAATGATTTTGTCATTACCTCTACACGTAATTCATATGTGACCTTCCAAACTGCATTACGTAGGCCTACTACATTGCGTGAATGAATGCGGCAGTTTTCTCGGCAACAACGATAAAAAAGCAAAGAAATAGAAAGACTTGGCTATAGATGTCTGCCATCACAGGGCTGTCGTGACAGCTGAGTCTTCCGTGACGTCTTAATGGTGACGACAGCGGCTGAGGGGCGTTTAGAGACGGCAGCAGACCACACTGACGTGTGACGTCACTTGGCAACCAAGTCTTCTTGTATCCGCTGCAATTAATCATTTATTTTTATCGATCATTTCATACGTATACATTTTCGGTAAATTAACCATCATTTGGTGCCAAGATGCCCGTGTGGGAGATTTTAATTACGTTCCGGTACCGCCGAAAATGTGCAAATTGCGACGCCTAAATGCTATTCTCAAATTTCTGTGTTTCATGCAGTCTTTCCAGGCTACACTTTTCATCATATATTTTCTATGTACCCTGTACAACGATACGGGATGGCAAACTTCGCTGAATCAGCACTGCTTAAATTTTTAATTTTTTACGTACACTGCACATATGTCATTCAATGACTCCCACGCCGATCGTCCACCTATATTTTGCTACGTCACTGGAACGCTAGCACGCGACACACAAACTGTGAAACCAGCATCAGATACTCATAATTACACTGTACAGAGTGTGAGCAAATTTAAAAGTTAATCACAAATGTAGACAGTAGTAATGTAGAAGCTGAATTTCTGTCTCTGCTAGTCTTCCGTCTCCTGCAGCCGACAGAGCTTTGTCGCTGCCTCAGTGACTGATTGTTGCTGCTACCACGAGGATCGGTGTTAATTTTAGCTCTCCCGCGAGTAATGGCGGTTTTCTGAGATAAACGAAAACGGGAGGAAAATATATATGCAAGTGTTCGTCATCGAAACGATAGTTAATCCTTAATTGGTACAGCGACTGAATTTTTAATATTCAGGAACAGCAGAATCTGGCGTTGCCCGCCAATTGCGAGATGCGTGTCCATTCCCACACGTGAATCACACTCCCAGTCGCTGGCGGTTGTACCTTTGTAATGCATCCGGAGTGTGCTGTTTTGCACTCTGCACCTACACGGATAGCCTTCTGCCTCAGCTGATCTTACCCTACACTTCTGAGAAGGAGGAGATTCTGTGAGTAAATCTTCCGGAAAACACGTACACTACTCGTCAAAAAATACTGTCAAAACGTTTTTATCCAAGCCAATTACCGCATGTGGTACTTTTATTATGCTCAGTTGCATGACGTGCGTTGTGCGGAGTAAGCGTAGCGATAAGGGATGGAGCTCCACGGTTTTGAAGACGTATGATGGCTAGAAAAATTCCTCTCGGGTCAAGGCGAAACCTTAAACACGTACATAGGATTAGCAGATATGTAGTCACCACCCATCGATTGTCAAGACATAATAAAGAAGTTGACAGCGTCGTGTGTTTCGTATCGACGCGGATTATAATCGCGGTGTCAGAACGTGTTTTACTTCGTACAATGTGTCCAACTGTTGTCCCGCTTCTACAGATTGCGTTCGTATCTAGTAACGGATAAGGAAAAAGATCTATCGTCGGCTTTTACACGCTGCATATGTGAAGAGGAGAACCGCAGTGAAGGTCACAACTAATTTACTGGAAAGGCGATAAAAACAAAAAACAAAAAATCTCCTGTCCACGATATATCTCTGTCATGTCGCCGGAGAGCAATGATCACGAGAACGAAAGTCACCAAGGCTTTAATATACGGCGCCTGACCGCGTTATACGCTGCTCTTGGGCGCATGCGGACACACACCACGTTTCATACCTTAGGCCATAGAGATACACATATATAAGGCACGTGCATCTATCCTTGCTGTGTTGTGGTTCGAAACCAAGGCAGTTGCAGTATTTATAAAAACTTCATTCTGCAGCATTTATAGGTAGAATCAAGGACTGATTTCAACAACTGATCTCCTTGTTGTATTAGTGTCACACACGTAGTAATGAAGTTGAGCTAATTTCCCCAAGATTCGCAGTGTTAATCCGATAACTGTCCTTATTGCAGTTGGCCACGTGAAACGACATCAAACGTTCCAAACACTGCCCTGACAATTCTTTATTTTCACAAACGACAGAATACAGTAATACGACGAATTCCTGTTCTTGTCGGAATGTGGCTCATTTAGCTGACCGCTTCCACAGAATCGGTTTGGCGGGAAGCATATAGTTTTGTGGCCGTTTCATCGGGAGTACGTGTGAGGTGTGTTGTTATGCTTTAAGAACTAACATCCGTGATGTCCAAATTTACACAGAATACGAGTCTATGATCCCTGCATAATCCAGTACAGATACCGACACAGTATCGAGATATGAAGCGTGATGTACCGAATACGTCACTGTTGGAAGACATTAATATACCGAGTTAGAGATCAACATCCTGTTGTCTCAAAATTTTCGCCATTCGGAGCGTTTTAGACCTGACGACCGACACGCATCCCTACTTTCTACCTATGCAACGATTTTGAAACAGGTTTGGTGCGTAGCTTGTGGAGTCAGTTGGGTTAAAATTCTCCCTTTTTAAAGAGTGTGTCCAAACATTCCTCAGTGCTCCGCCACCGGGCAAACTGTAACGACTTTTGTTTCACGTGCGCTTGTGACGGTCTGTGCAAGCACTTGCATAGTAAGCAGCGCTGGTAATTCACTGCCGTTCACCAAGCCCGGGAAACGCACAATATGCAGATGTAGACACCTACTTTGGAAAGTGTACGCACGTTCTGTACTCATCGCGGCAGTCCTCGTTACGTGGTACACAACCGTGACGTCACACGGACACACTCGCCCTGTTTATGACGGCCGACTCTGCAGCGCCAAACGTGCAGTCCCTGCCTTCGACACAGCTCGGCCTTACAGTATTCTTACTAAGACGATATGTTTAGTATTGCAAAAGATTTGTCCTATTATGAAGTTTTAGCATCTAAATGGTGTACTACTACTGCTTTAATATACTATCAAAACATATAAATGGCTTACATCTAAACGATCGCCAGGAAAACAGGGATTACAAGTTCCAAACGCACAAATTTCCCTCGCTTTGTTTTCTGCATCGACAATCGAATCGCACAGCCTTTGTTGCCAAAGAGTTTTCGTTGTAGTTTGCTTCTTCCTCTGCGAAGTAGTACTGTGATTTCTTAAACATTCCAGCCACGTATCAGCTCAGTATGAAAGTCGCCTTGATGACAATAGAGAAGAAATTTATCATTTCAAGGTTCTCGTACGAAGTTTGGTGTCCGCTCCTCGACGTGTCCGAAAAGTCCATACTACTAGGAATCTGTATTTTTCTTTTGTTTCCTTCACTGCTTGCTCAATATACAGATTGAATATCGTGGGGGAGAGGCTACAACCCTTTCCCACTCCCTTCCCAACCACTGCTTCCCTTTCATGCCCCTCGACTGTTATAACTGCCATCTGGTTTCTGTACAAATTGTAAATAGCCTTTCGCTCCCTGTATTCTACCCCTGCCACTCTTCTATACACAGTTAAGTCGAATACATTTCTCCGCCAGTTCTCCGTCCCTGCGGCCGACAGAGCTTTGCCAATGCCTCAGCTGCTGACTGTCGCTGCTGGCGCTCCGAAAGGTCGGCAGGTCCACTCCCTCGCGAGTGACGGCGGTTTCCTGGCCTAAAGGAAAGCGGGAAAAGTTTTTCGAATATGCCCACAGAAGAACGTCGTGTCGCCTGCCATTTACGAGATGCTTAACCATTCCCACATGTCATAATCACACTCCTAGTCGCTGGCCAGTTGCACTGTTTTAATGCATCCGGACACTGCTATTTCGCAGTCCGCACATTTCATGGGTGGCCTTCTGTCACAGCTGCCTCCAGCTGATGGTGTCCCAAACTTCTGAGGAGGAGGGGGAGGAGCTTTTGTGAGAAAATCTACAAGAAAACGGATGGAAATCGTCAAAAAATACCGTCAAAACATTTTTATCCGTGCCAGGTAACGCATGTGATTCTACTATGCTCACCTGGATGACACACAATGCGTGGTAAGAGGTGTAACGTATTTAGGCTCCAAGGTTATGAAGACTTTTAACGGCTAGAAAGATTCGTCTTGAGTCGACGCGAAATCTTAATCATATAATTATGTATTATCAGCGTGTATTTTGTCAACAGGCCTCGATTGTGAAGATGTAATAAAAACAGTCGACAGTATCATCTGTTTTGTGCCGATGCGGAATTTAAACGCCGTGTGAGAAACTGTTTCCTTTCTTGGGGCAATGTCTCCAGCAGTTGCTTCTCTACTTATACATGTTCCATTAGTAACTGGCAACTGAAAAAAAAGATCTATCCAGGACCTTGACACACTGCATCTGTGAGAATAAAGATCACGTTCGAGACAAACAGCAGTTGACTGAGAAGGCGGTAGAAAATTAGAGTTACAACTTTGTGTCATCCATATTCTTTTGTCCTGTTGCTGGGCAGAGCCGGTCGCGTGATCGAACGCCACCAAAGCTTCATTCACGGTGCCTGAATGCGTTATTTGCCGCTCGCTGGCCAGTGTAAGACTTTGGACTCGCACCATTTTCCGTACCTTCGACCAACCTCGAAATTCTGCCTTAGTGTCCTTCATATTCTTGCCATATATTAAAACGCTCTGACAATTTTTTTTATTATCACGTGAAACAAAAGTTATCATTTTGATTTCCTCTTATTGAATGAGCTGTCCCTCGTGTCGCATCGCAGAGTTGTCCCACAAGTCAGTGCGATTTGTGTATCTATGTACTCTTTCTAAATCATTCCCCAGTATGGGACAAGCACATCTACTGTTTGGATCTCTGATTTGTTGGTAATATACATATTTAGGGATGTGCGTGACGTCTTCAAATCGTCTCTTTGACAGTAAAATAGTAGGACTGTTAATACATCCCACATAGGGCCGTCACTGCAAATCGATCTGCCAATAGCAGTTCTGTCTTATCACGGAAACACTGCAATATCGATGCTGCAAATGTCCTTATAACCACAGCCAACCTCTCTCCATCACACAACACTGATTGATTACCCTATCACAAGTTTTCTGGCCATCCCTAAACGCCTAATCTTTTCAGGTGCAAAACCCTTCCACCAGTGCCCGCCTCGCATTTCTTTCGACAACGAGCGTAATCCTGCTCGGTTAACAGAGGAACCACTAACGATGTAGTGGGCCTGCATAAGACTTTTGAACATCCCCTTACGTCTGACCTCATCATACTCTTCCAACTTATATTTTCACTGGCGTCCGTAAGGGATTCGTACTCTACATTACTTGTTGACCTCTTCGTTTCGCTATACGAAAACACCACTAAGTTCGTTTCATTGTCGATAGTTTGCTCAGCGGAGACCATGGGTCTGAAACGTACGAATCTTGGAACGTACTGCAGACGTTCGTTCCAGCTAGTAGAATCGATTAAGGTTTAACATGTAAACATGACTACAGAAGAGTGGTTTCCGAAATTTTGGTCATCCCAATATTGTGTCCCGCGAGGTCGCCGTCTGTATCGCGCCGTTCATCTTGGCTGCTCAGTACAAATATGGAAACTCGCAGCAGGTATCCGATTCTGTTAGCCCACCTCGATGCAGGGCTAGAAGCAATATTCACCACATTTCAGTACAATCAAAACAGTTAATAAGTAGAATAGTGTTTGCCTCTGGTCAGGAGAAGGAGTAGGGGCTACTTGGTTCCATAGAGTATCGTCCTTGTGTCGTAGATATATATCGAACTAAGAATGAGTAATCAATTTCACCGTATTCATGCTGCTCCGAAACATTACTTCAACATCATAGACGGTATAAATTTATTTCGTCTTTAATTTTAAACGCTTTGGCAACCGACCAACGGTGCTTGCTTTCACTGATACCTGTTCTGTGGGGCCTCATGCGTTGCCCTACAATAGCGTGACAGACACTCTTGTCCGACATTTCTGCGTCCACCACTCTACTAGAGGACTTTTTGTAATCAAGAAACGTATTTCACGTCTAATTCACTAGTGCTTTGTTATAAGTGTCACATTTCCTTTTACGTAGTTACTGTCTACTGAATTTTAAAATTACTAGTCGCTACCAACGTATTCCCGCCATTTTGCCGTTCTTAGCACTTTCTACCAAAGATTAAGTGTACTGGACTCGTGAGAATTCGAACAACAGAGTGTAATGCATCGTCTGGCATACACAGGGCGCGGAAAACCAATCTGACGAAGACAGTATCAAATGAAGGAATCTGAGTATAGAAAATACAGGTCGCAATTAAATCTTTAAACCACTATCCCAGCATGAAAACGGTGGTCAGTTTGAACATTTTCTATACATACTCATGTTAACTAAGTGGTGCCTCATTTTTCACTAATTTTGACCTTTTTGAGATATATCCAAACAAGAAACATGGACATGTGGGTGTCCTCATTCCTGAAGAAGTACTAGACGTGTTAGTGATGTTTTAAATTTATCTTGTTCCCATCGTGACGACTGCTTAGTCCGAACGTTCTGTTTACGTATACATTTTCTGTAAATTACCTATCATTTTGAACAAGGACCTCCGTATGTCAGATTTCAATTACGTTCCTGCACCGCTGAAAATATACATTTACGACTTTTAGTTGCCATACACAAATTCCTATGCTACATGCTGTCCTTCCGCCCTGCAATCTTGGTCAAATGGTTTCTCCACGCCCTGTATATCGGTGCTGGATGGCAAAACTCGCTCAAACAGCACTGTTTAAGTTATTCAGTTCATACGTTCGTTACACGTATGTCACTGAATGACACCCAGCCAGGTTGTCGCCCTTACGTTCCGCCACGTCTCTGGAAAGCCAGCGCGCGATCCACAAAATCACGAAACCGCACCAGATTCGCATAGTGACACTGTACTGATTGTAAGCACATTCAGACATTAATCGCAAATGCAGATCATAGTAATGTAGAAGCCGAGTTTATCTTTCCGTTAATTCTCCGTCTACTGCAGACCACAGAGCTCTGTCGCAGCATCAGCGGTCGATTGTTGCTGTTGGCGCCACAGAATGAAGGCAGTTACGTCCAGAGTTACTCCGGAGTAACTGGGCTTCTGTTAAAGCAATGAAAACAAAGAAGTAACGGACGGGGCCACTAGGAATCAAACAGTACGTTTCTGTTAGTTTAATGCGGTGACAATTTTGAACGATGAGCTTTGTGATGCGATTGAGTTAACAGCAATTACACAAACCCAGGTTTTAAGTTGGGCCCTCCACAGACAAACTCACTAAAGTTATCGTCCTTGCCAAGTTTCATGTCACACGCAACTAAATTACACTATTTCTTATGAACTACGCACAACCGTGCCAGTAATTCATGACGAAGTTGACTATTTCTACTACCACTCTCGTATTTTTCTTAGGTAAGGAATGAGCAAAATGCTCACACGAGGCAGCAGTCTTGCGTCTGTCATGCAATCATCCAGGAAACAATTCCTCCAGCCACAGCAATTCCTTTTGCGACACAGGAATGATTTTACAACTACCTCTGCATGTAATTCATATTTAACTTTATAAACTGAACATTTAGTAAAAGGGCGAACCGAATTACGCACTGCATAGTGTGAATGAATGCTGCAATTTTGGCGGCAACAAAGATCAACGAGCACAAAATACTAAGACTCGGCTACAGATGTCTGCCATCATAGAGCCGCAGTGGCAGCTGAGACGTCCGTCAAGTCTTAATGGCGGCCACAGCGGCTGATGTCCGCTACAGACGTAGCGGCAGCCCAGACGGACGTGTGACGTCACATGGCACCCCTGCCTCCCTGGAGCACGCGCCACGTGTCTCGCTGTATCTAATCATTTATTTCGCCTTATCGAGCATATCATCACATTCGAACACCAGTATATTTTGTAGGTATCAATATAATCAATTTAAACCATCTTTAGAATACTATGTTACGACCAGAATGATTATTACCAATTTTACATTCAATTTTTGTCGGGTACTTATTCGTTAGTTCCTGTCTTTCCTCATTCTACGATGATGAGCCTACAAACCAATTAGATTTGGAAAGAGAACGATTATGTAGATTATTGTGGCTTATATCAGTTAATATCATTTTCTAGTGATGAATACGGTAGGTAGTTTCTGTTGGAACGAACGACGACTTTTGCGATTCGCTTTCCACGTCTGCAATCGAGTTTTAACGGCTATTTCACAGCAATAAAACGTTATCACTGCATGTTAACAAACCGGTGCTCGAAGCTCACAGTACGTATGAGAATGCCGACATGATAATTAAGAAGCGATAAATCTTTATAGTTCGCCCATTACTACTGCGAAATATTGCAGTGCTTTTATGTGCGGACAGGGTGTGTAAAGTAGTACACAATCGTTTGCTGTCGAAAGGTGGAAGTTTTATGCAAGTATGACACCACAAGTCATTAGTAGAAGTCAGTAGCATTTTTCATTGAAGAATACGACGAGTAATTTTGATTGGACGGAACGATACCTTTTCGAGTTTGTGTGTAGAAGACCTAACTCTAAATTATGGTTTATATAGACTACATACAGTTAGGTATGCCCCAAAGAGGTAATTTACAGTTTAAAAGTTTACTCGCTTACAACTTGGATAAACGTAAAGCTTCACTGGTGATTGTGCATTTGTTATGATTTTTTCCCCTTTTCATTTTCTCCATAAAACCGCCATCATTCGCGAGAATGTTATGAACTGCCAATATTGTGGAGCGCCAGCAGCAACAATCAGTCGCTGAAGCAGCGACAAAGCTCTGTGGGCCGCAGGAGACGGAGAATTAACGGAAAAATAAACTCAACCTTCTATATTTCTACGGTCTGCGATCGCGATTGCATCCGTTCAAAGTCAGTACCGTGTCCTTGTGAATCCGACGCTGCTTTTACGATATTGTGGAACCCGTGCTGGCGTTCCAGTGGCGTGGATTAACATAGGCGGACATCTCTTCTAGAAGTCATTCAGTGACGTATGTGAAAAAAAGCAAACGTGAGCAGTGTTGTTGGAGCGATGTTTTGTCATCCGGCACCGTTACACATGACGTGCTGCCCGCAATCTCAAGAGCTCCGCACTCATTCCTCGATAAAATGAATGTGCTTAAAACGGTAGACCGAACGAGGTGATGCACCGGTTAGCACACTGGACTCGCATTCTGGAGGACCACGGTTAAAACCCGCATGCGGCCATCCTCATTTAGGTTTCCCGTATTTCCCTGCATCGCTTCAGCTCAATGCCGAGATGGTTTCTTTGAAAGGGCACTGCCGACTTCCTTCCCCGTCCTACCCTAATGCGATGCCCTGGCTGTTTGGTTCCCTCCCCCGTCAAACTAACTAAAACGGTAAACAAGGTGACGATGTCTGCGACGCTGCTTCCACCATGCTTGAAACGTCATCAGGTCTCGGAGATCCTTTGTAGCTCCTCGACGCTAAAAGACAACAGCCGGCGTGGCGGTAGAAGTCGCCGCCGCACATTGTCATCTCTGCGGCCTGTCTTTTCACGGAACTGATGTCGCTTGGTTGTACCTGAATATAAATAACGTAATTAATTTTGCCTAAAACACTGCAGCGAATATTTACATTTATTACTGTTTTCTCGCATTGTCGCCCTAAACATATTCAAGTTTCGTAATATCGTCACTGTTTCCCCATGTGTTTTTTTGGCCCTCGGCAAGCAAATGCACCATTAGCAGTGCAGAAAACTCACCGCCGTCAAACCAGCATCTGAGACGAATTTGCTAGCCTAGAAAGTTTGCAAGTGTTCTGGAACCGACAGAGCTTTGGTCTATTATTGGCCACACTAAGACAATACATTCAGCACCCGAGCAGCTCCGTCGTTGTAGGAAGTTAAGGAATTTCGAGGGCTTACTTTTCGTCTGGCTCTAGCTTCGATACACTCTAAAAGCATCTCAGCCGTTTGTATGTAATCGTTTCCAACTCTGTCGCTTACATATAATTATTCTGGCCTTACTCGTTTTCTAGGAGCTGACTGCTTGATACGTTGTCCTTATTATGGCATTTTCCATTCCGACGTGAAAAGAAAAAGTTTTTATTATTTTCTCTCGTACTATCAAGAGTTTAGTGAGTATCTGTGCAGTTTATTTTTATTTTATTTATTTATTTATTTTTGGATAGTACTTCATTAACTAAAGGCAACGGCAGGCGTCTCTTGCTGATACCCTATGGTGACGTCCTAACATCCAGACTCGCGTCTCATTCATTACGAACAGCTCTGCACTGCCACATATGCTAGCCCTGGAATCGAGTGAGCAGGGCCTTTTAGCTTCTCACGAGAATATTACATTAAGTACACTGAAAAGATCACGCTTTTCTGGACAGAATATTTTTATCCCCATTTAATACGACTCTTTTTGTTAGTATAGATACAAACACACTTTGAAAGCGTGTAAATGGTAGATACCTGTCCGATCGTGTTTAACTCACCTGGCTACAAACGCAAAACATATTCTCCTCATGCCTTTGTGTTCGCCTCGACTAACGGATCACGTGATCTCTGTTGGCCACATGCTGGTACTATTCCTGTAGCGTCGTACATCTCGAAATTCTACCGTAGTCGGTTTCACATTCTTGCTATATATCAAAACAACCCCGCAATTATTTTGATGACCACGAGAACCAAAGCTGTCATTTATATTTCCTCTTATTAGAGGTGCTACGCTTCGTGTTTCAACAGTCGACATCGCAAAGCTGTACCACACATTGGCGAGATTTGTATATCTACATACTCTCCTGACGACATTGCCCAATATGGGACAAACACATCTGTGGTGCATTTGCGATGATAAAATTGTTCTCTAGTATTCGAATCTCCGATTTCCCAGTAATTTACTAACGTAGGGAAGCGTACCTGGTACTCAGTCCGTTTCTGTGAACGTCAAACAGAAGGACTGCTACTACGTAGTACGTAGGGCAGTATTTGCAAGCCGATCTGCCAATAGAATTTCTGTCTTATCACGCAAACTCTGTTATATCGATCCTGGAAATGTGCTTATAGCCACAGCCAGCCTCTCGCATAGTGGCGAGGGCCACGGCAAACAGTGGCCGGTGACAAGACACCCCCTGAACACGGCTGTGTGTTCATTCTCTGACAAGTTTTGTCGCAATGTCTAAACGCCTGATATTTTTTGGTGAGATGTGTTTGCAGCAGTGCCCATCTTCCACTTCTTTCCACAACAATCGTAATCCTGATCGCTTAACAAATCTGCTATGAACGCTTCAATGGCCGTGCACGAGACTTTGAACATTCTTCTACTTCCAATCTTCTCTCCACATCATGATTTCAGTGGCGTCTGTCAGGAATCCGTACTCTCCACTGTTTGTTAATGTCTCCTCTTATCTTACACAAAGACTGATGAGTTCTCTTCGTCAAGGACAGCTGCATTGCAGAGACCATGCGTGTAAAATTTATGAAGCTCGGGACATCGACGTTTGTTGACCCTAGCAAAGCCGATTAATGTTTAACATATAACCACATGATTAGAAAAAAACGGTTTCCGAAATTTTCCTCATCTGAATGTTGTGTTCCGTGTTGTCCTCGCCTCTGTAGTTCCGTTCATCTCGACTGCTCAGTACCAACAATGGAAACTTGCAACAGGTATCAGATACCCATATGGAGGACTTCAGGCAAAATTCACCACATTTCAGTCAAAAGTGTAGGTAAATAGAACAAATGAGGGCAACTGGGATCCGTAGGTTACTGTGTCGCAGGTATACATCGAGGTACAGAGAGCAGTCGATATCACACTATTCGTCGCTCTCTGAGTCATCACTTCCACATCACAGACGCCATAAAATTATTTCGTCTCTACTCACGATGATAGGAGCAATGCGACCGACGCCATTAAAAGTTGTGTTTCATTGTCAGTGCATTGGGAACTGATCAATGGTGCATTGTCTCTCGTTTCATTAATGCCGATGCTGTAGCGGCTCATATGTCACCCCATAATAATGTGACAGACGCTTTTGTCACGACATTTATACATTTACTACTTCGGTCGAGGACTTTTTGTAATCAAGAAACGTATTTTACAACTTACGTAGTAACACCTTGGTTAAACGTATCGCATTTTCTTTCACGTACTTACCGTCTACTTAATTTTAAAGTTGTACGTTGCTACCAACGCATTCCGTCATTTTGCCGTTTCGAGCACTTTCTATGGACTCTTGAGAATTCGATTATCATTATGTCATTTGCTACGACATACTTACGTTAATTAAGTGGTGACTAATTTTTTGGCTCATTTTTCATTTACTTTAATCTTTTTAAGACACCTTCAAACATTAAACATGGATATATGATTGTCTTCATTTCTAGAGAAGTACTATCTGGTACGTCGGCTAAGTATGACAAAAGTATATGTGATCTTTTAATTTTTTCTTGTTCTCATCCTGAAGACTGGCTAGTCCAAGGACTGTGTTCAGGCGTACATTTTCTGTGACTTACCTTTCATTTTGAGAAAAGACGTCCCCATGTCAGATTTTAATTGTGTTCCTGGAGCGCCGAAAATACTGATTTGGGACCCTTAGTTGGGGTACTCAAACTCCTATCTTCATAGTGTCTTTCCGCCCTGCACTTTTGATCAAATTGTTTTTTTTTTAATTATTCAGTTTTTACGTACGCTGCACATATGTCACTGAACGACTCGCAGCCCGATCGTCCGCCTATATTCCGCCACGTCACTAGAACGGAAGCACGCGACACACAAAATCGCGAAACCAGCGTCAGATCCGCATAACTAAAGTGTACCGATTATGAACACATTTAGATGTAAGTCGCAAATGCAGATAGTAGTAATGTATACGTTGAATTTATTTCTTCGTGAACTTTCCGTCTCCTGCAACCGACAGAGCTTTGTCGCTGCTGTTTGCATCGCGGAATGTTGGCAGTTTTATTTCTCCCGCGAGTAATGGCGGTTGTATGAAGTAAAGGAGAACGATAAAGAAATGAGAGTGAATCGAAATTTGACGCAGCGTAACATTTTTAAAATCCAGCCACAGCACAGCTTCGCGAATCCCTCCAGTTTGGAAATGCACGACCATTGCCACGTGTGAGTCGCACTGCCAGTCGCTGGACAGTTCCAGCATTTTAACGCATCCGCACGGCCCCTGTTTCGCACCCGGCACATTCACTGTCTCTGCTGCCTCCAGCTCATGTTACTCTACACTGCTGAGAAGAAGCCGATTGTGTGAGAAAATCTTCCGGAAAACGTGAGTAGATATCGTCAAAAAATACCGTCGAAACGTTCTTCTCCGAGCCAATTAACACACGCGATAGTTACATAATGCTCACGTGGCTTACACGTGCTGTGCGGAATAGGAATAGCGGTAAGGGGTGGAACGTATTTGCACTCCATAGGTTTGCAGACGTACAGTGGTTACAAAAAGTGCAGTTGTGTAGCTGCTGGTAGGTGAGGTGGCTGCAGTGTGTCAGAAGGGCCGCTGAAGGCGAAGATGGAGGAGGTCACCCGGGAGGCGGCAGACATAGCCGTGCGCCTTCTGCAGCGGGGACGTGCTGCGCGGCAGTGCGAGTAACTGCCGAGCTCCAACTTCGTTCTTTGGGGATGGGGTGGGGACGGGGTGTCTATGCGGCCGGTGTATCCGCTACTGATGTTTCGTGGTTACCAGTGTTAAACGTTCCCAGTGTGTTAGGTACATTGCATCACATTCAACGTAGGCGAAAGTTTACACCTTCCTGTAATTTATGTACAGAATACTGTCTTTTCGTTTTGGTACTGTTCACTAAATTTTATAATGTAGTAACTGAAGCCGAGGTGTACCACACAGCACTCACTGCAAGTTTTAGAGGTGCTCAACACTTTATCTCATTCAATATCCAAGACCATATTCGACATGAGTGAACAGTTTACATTGTTGCTAATTCTTGCTTCAGTTATTGAAGGTTTTTGCATTGTGATGTCATTTTATTGCTGTACGTACTGCACAAACATAAGACAAATTCCTCTTCAGTCCCTCTCTACAAATACTGTAAGTGTACTGTAACTCAGCTGCCCGGTTTGTGCTACAATCGGCTGTAACTGTCGTAAATCGTCGGTCCCTTCTACGTCGTTATAAACGGTTTCGACTGTACCATGGCTCTGATGCAGTGTACATTATATTAACACACAATTCAAGAGTTTTGCTCAGTCCAGACATTCGCTCGAACAAGCGAGAAGGCCATCTCGAAAAAGAGTAACAAAAAAGTATCGCCAAGATTCCCTTTATGACAATGAAATGAACACCCTTAGCTGCTTACAGGCGTTGACATACGTCAACGGGGACAGATGAAGATGTGTGCCCCGACCGGGACTCGAACCCGGGATCTCTTGCTTACATGACAGACGCTCTATCCATCTTTTTTTTTCATTTTTGTTCGGTATCGTTCGTTGCGTTTGGTCTGGACATCCGTTCAAGTTGATCGTTGTTTCCTTTACTCATTTTTTAAATTTCAGTTGGCTAGCGCCTCTCTGACCGAACACGCTGAGCTACCGTGCCGGCTAAGCCACCGAGGACACAGAGGATAGCGCGGCTGCAGGGATTTATCTGTGGCGCGCCTCCCGCCAAACCCACATTCTCAACGTATTGTCCCGCACTACATTCGTAGTGCCCCCGCCCTTTATACTCATTACTCGTGGCGCGTTGCCGATTCTCGTAAGAGTTCGGGCACTGTTTGTGCATCCGCACAGAAGGAGAAGATGGTCCAGTGGCCGGTGAGCCTTAACTATGTATATACTAAGATGGTATCTGTTCTTTCGGACATCTTAGTATATATCGTATAAATAAGGTTCTCTTTCATAATCAAGCTTGTGTCATTTTCAGTGACTGTAATGCTTGTTTTATACAATCGTAGTTACGTTTTTCCAACAAATACGTACTTCCCCTTACAAATGTTTGCAGTGACAAAGTGTTTCATCGCCTACTAAGTGCCAACACAAGCGGCTGCCACTGCCTCCTGCATCCTCATGCCGTTGACCACTGCCGGTTCTTCGGCCTTTTTGCAGCAGTTTCTCAAGTCGAGGGCGAGAGGGCGCCCTGGACCTCTGCTCCCTCCTCCGCCCCCTTTGACGAGGCCGACAGTCGGAGCTGCCACCACCACCAAAACTAAACCAAAACGAATGCATCCCACAGTAACAAAAGAAACTAAGCGAAATGGCGAGACGGAAACGGTTCTTCCCAATGCAATGCTTAGCGTTGCACAAAGCGTAGTGTGCAAAATTCAGCCACACACCTGTAGAAGAGCGGGAAGAATGGGGTAAGAAACAGAGAAAAACCATGAATATCGATAATAATTAATGCCTTTTATAGTACTGAGTTAAAGCATGAGAACTGTTCATAATTCACGCAAACACTACTGGAGATGGTTTAAAATAAAGCGAAATTCGCTTTCTCGTAACAAGACTTTTATTACAGTCGCAAAAGGAACTGATATAACGTACATTGCATTCAGCAAAATATTGATACAGTTCCGCAGAATTTTGTATAACAAACATTAAATTCCATATACTTAAAAATAGTACAAACAATACTTTAACCAGCCATTTCGTTGCATCGTGCATGACGGTCAACGACAACACGTAACAGTCATACTATTATAAATACGGCGAAAAGGGAGCAGGAGATTCTTTGAGACCACTCGATGGGATACCGCACCTTTACTTCAAAGTGTCCCTGGCGCATACGTGAAGACGCAAATAGCTCTGCAACACGTCGCCCGACTCTTCCGGAAGTGCTCCCTGGAAACTGGAATAGTAAACCTCTCTGCGACGCATGACGCCTGCCTCTCCTGTATCGTCTGCCAAGACTGTGCTGCGGGGACCAGACGCTGCGGCGTGTCTTGGTCGGGTGTTCCCTGTCTCCTCTGCCGGCCCTACCCAGGAAGCATCCCAGACTGACGAGCAGTACTGAAGGTTCTGTCGAACAAGTGCGTTATATGCCACAACATTTATGGATGACTCACATTTCCGGAAGATGCGTCCTATAAATCTCAGTCTGGCGTTTGCTTTTCCTACTGTCTATTTTGTGTGATCTTTCAATTTAAGGTCGCTCTGCATACTTATCCCCGGACATTTTACGGTGGATACTGTTTCCAGCAATTTGTCCTAAATGGTGCAGTTCTAAGTAGAGTATTTCTTTTCCAATGTATGAGCAACACATTACATTTATTTAGTTTCATAATCAGCAGGTCATTCTGCAAACCGATACCGTCCTCTGGCGCCGCTGCTTCCTCGGAGACAGACGTGTCACCTGCAGACAGTCTTCAACATCTTCTGGCGCTTTCTACTAGATCACTTACATACGCTGCAACATTAACTATCGCCTCACACTCCCTTCGAGCACTCCGGAAATGAGCTTCACGTCTCTCGATTTTCTTCTGTTAAGAGCGACGTGTTGATTTCTGTCTGTAAGGACACATATGGTCCGATGTTTGATAAGCTGTTTTTTTTTTTCAGTGAACGCGCATTGCTGGACGGAGTGAAATGCCTTCCAGAAGTCAAGCAAAACGGCGTCAACCTGAGCGGCGCTGTGGATGTCATAGAGGAACAGAGCGATCTGAGTTTCGCAGGATCACTGTTTGCAAATTCGTGTCTTATAGGAGATTGTCGTTCTCCAAAAGCGTCGTAATTCGTGAGCATTAAACGTGTTCTATAATTCTGCTATAGCTGACGTCAACGATATAGGTCCATGATTGTGTGCATCTGTCCTACCGCCCTTCTTAAAAACGGGAAAGACCCGCGCTTTCTCCCAATCGCCAGGCGCTCTCCGGTGCGACGTACGATAAACTGCTGCTAGGAGGAGAGCGAGTTCTTGCGCACAGTCTTTGTAGAATGCTACAGGTGTCTCATCTGGCCCTGGCGCCTTTCCACCACTAAACGATCCTTTTTTGTTATTCGTTTTTGGAGATGGTCCTCTCGCTTGCTCCAGCGAATGCCTGAGCTGAGGAAAACTCTTGCTTTGTGTGTTAGTACATTGTACGCTGCGTCAGGGATTTGTAACGTTGTTTTAAAATCTGTGTGATACTTAACTGAGCGCCTGTGCACGTAACAAACAAATAAAATTGCCTTACTTCCAAAACAGCAGCGGTGGAATGCGATACGTTGTTGTCTCTTATGCAAAAAAATAAAAATGTGCTAGCTACAGGCTCAGTTGTATGCTATGCCGGCCGCAATACTTTGAAATGTACGTGAAATTCTTTCGGCTGATAAAACATTCACGAAAAATCCAACGTCTTTGAAAAACATATGACTTGGAGGCTGCTGGTACTGACTGTCGTGAATTACTAACACAGATTTTTTTTTTGAAATTATATTGCAAGTTAACTTTCGCTTTTCAAAACATCTGACGCGTGAAATTACACTTCTCGGAAAAATACACCATATTTACCAATTGAGTCACAAACGACGAGATTTATACAGCAAATATCATCTAACATCACTAAAAAGGTATAAATACAAATCATCTAATTACATATACCTGTGCTAACAAATCTTCGAACCATTAGAAAGGAGAAATATCTAACTAGCCCTTTCATCAAATCAGTTTAACCACATTGTGGGGCTACTCAACAATTACAAACTATCAGCCAACTCATCTACACAAACGCATCATAAATATTTAACGGCTTTATCTTGCTTCCGAAAAGACTTGTGCTTACATGTTCTCATAATTCCTACGTTAATCTTACACTTGGTGGCTTCACAGAGCACACACACCACAAACACGGCCTACTCCATCCTCCTTCCCTCATACACTACTGTGCGCCAAGTGCTCCCTTACTCCCACACTACAACCTCAGACCAGAAGCAGTATCTTTGGCTCTGAGGTCGCGCAGTCAGCAATCCGCATTATAAGGCAGTCAGAGTGGATGCTGTCCAGACGCCGACATTGTCCTAAGAGCGGCGGCGACAAGCCCACAGGGGCCTGAAGGAGTGGCTGGGGCCAGAGATTCCGTTACATCGCAGAAACCTACTGAAGGGTTACGAGCGAGGCGCGGGAATGACTCGTGTACCCAGGCAGTCTTGGCTGGCAAATTCCCGCGTTTTCTGCTAAATCATATCTGCGATTGGGTTGATCAGGGGATAGCTCCGTAACGTAGCAAAATCGTCGCAGAAATTGGCGCCAAGATTCTCCATTGGTGGAATAGCAGTGCTTCGGCAATAGAGTGGAATTTTACACCGGTTTTCGAGTTGTTGATTGGCACGTTTATCCACGGCCACTGTGATGGGGGCGGTAATGTTCTGTGCTCGGTTTGTACTGGTGCTCTTGGTGGGGTAGAGCCTCGCCTTTTGGTCTGACTAGGTTACAAGGCTGAGCTCTCGCTGCTCTGGACAACCTGACTCCCCCGTTGGGTGTCTAATATACTTTCATTTAATTGTACCTGTTTGACGAAGTTACTGAAGTTTCGACTTCAACATAACTTTCCGAGTACAGTTGGCAATTGAGCATTGTGCGTTAGTGGCCTATGTGGTCGGTCTTGAGCAGTTTTGGCTAAAGTTGACTGTATCGGAGTTACTGTGTGACTTTGCTTGTTAAAATCAATCGCTGTGCCGTCAGTGATTGTGTGGCGAGCCTTCTTTGTCTCCCTGAGAGACGCATTTAAACTGCTAGGAAGTCTTTAGCCTGGAACAACCAGGCCAAGCTAATTAGTATCGGGCTATACTCGCGACATTATCACCACCATGACGGGACGTCGAAGCAACCAGCCATCGCCTCTGGTACGCCAGATCGTGTTCTTGCAGTAAAGAAGACAGCCCGGTGATGTATTTCTGCAGCACCAGCAGATTAGGGAATTTTGCTACGTGATAATCAGAGCTGAGCGGAGCGCGCCTGTTTCCGTTCTTTCTATCCTGGTTCTGTCTTGGGTTTTCATTGCCTGAGTTCTCACTACTGTTGTAGTGCAATTAACGTTCTGCTTACTGGGTGTTTTTCTTAAGATTTGAGTTGCATGTTATTGGCTCCGCATACCACTTGATCATAAATGTCACAAGCTAGTTTATGGAGAACTTCACAGCAATTATCTGTCTATCAAATTGACGTATTGTAAATGTTTCATATGTTTTTCATTTTGAATTTAGTCAGAATAAATCCAATTGCTATCTTAAACAGAACTTTCATTCTGTAGTTAGGTAGAGCAACCCTTTCATCTGTCATGACATTAATTAATCTTTCCACTGTCAAATTAATTTTTATCAAATTAAATTATTGCAGGTGCCAAATTCTTCTCTACTTCACTTGCAGGGTCGATAACAATCAGTTTGCGTTTCTTTTTTTAATCCATGTGCGACAGAAAAAGTCGGAGTTAGGAAAGGGGGTCTTACAGCATTTCGATATGCAAATTCTAGCTGAATTTAATGCTAAATACGCTGCTAGCCCTGGCACAGCTGATATGGCAGTAATTTGAGTATGGTGCAGTTTACACTAATCTAAGATAGGACCACACATGCTGCCAGAAAATAGTTTCCAGTAATCAGGCAATGTAGGGGACTGGTTCAAACAACAAACGCTAATGGAGTTGGGTTATGTGCTAGACAACCACCGATATTCCGGCGTTTGGCCTTCAAAGAGATTGGGCTTTTAGTTTTTAAATACACGAGATTGTGAAAGATGTCGGCTGCATTCTTGTAAGTAGTATGAATACTTCATATTCCATGACAAACACAAGCTCGACAGAGAGAGAAGTTGTGTTTCTTAGCAATGGACTGTTTGTCAGTAAATGCAGAGCTTTTACAAAGATTCCTGTCACACTGTTCACAGTTCGTAGTAATTCAGGAAAATCATCGAGTGAAACGGAAATCATTTCCAGCGTTTCCCAAGGTAGTGCTGTTCCTTATTTATATAAACGATTTCAGAGAGAATGCAGGAACCGTCTGAGGTCGTCTGCAGATGATGTTGTCATTTACCATCTAGTAAAGTAATCAGAATATCAAAACAAATTGCAAAACGATTTAGAAAAGATACCTGTATGGTGCAAAAGTTGGCAGTTGAACCTAAATAATGAAAAGTATGAGTTCATCCACATGAGTGCTATAAGGAATCTGTTAAACGTTGGTTAGATCAGTCAAGGCAGCAAATTGAACTAAATACCTAGTAATCACAATTACGAACAACATGAAATGGAAAGAACACATAGGAAATGTTGTGGGGAAGGCGAACGAAAGACAACGTTTTATTGGCTGAAGATGCAACAGATCTGCTAGGGAGACTGCCTACACTACGCTTGTCCGTCCTGTTTTCGAGTATTTCTGCGTGGTGTGGGATCCCAAACACATAGAATTAAAGGATTACATCTGGAATGTTCAAAGAAGAGCAACACATTTTGTATTATCGAGAAATAGGGGAGAGAGTGTCACTGACGTGATACAGAGTTTGGGGCGGACATCATTAAAACAAAGGTGGTTTTCGTTGCAGCAGAAACTTCTCACGAAATTTCGATCACCAACTTTCTCCTCCGAATGCGAAAATATTTTGTCGACGCCGACCTCCACAGGGAGAAACGAACATCACAATAAAATAAGGAAATCAGAACTCGCTCGGAAAGATATAAGTGTTCGTTTTTTCTCGCGCTTTTTGACATTGGAATGATAGAGGATTATTGTGAAGGTGGATTGATGAAGCCTTTGCCAAGTACGTAAGTGTGATTTGTAAAGTATCCATGTAGACGTAGACGTAGATTACGAGTTTACTACGAGTGATATTGTAATGGACTTTTAAGGACGTTTATGGTTCTTTCACTTGCTCGCATAAACTGTGGTAATTATTCACTTAATGCCTGTATTTTTTTATGTTCTTACTTTCATTTTCGTTACCCCAATTTCTTTTGCGGTATAACTTGTGGCTATGTAATTAACCGCGTGAGCTGCAATGCAATTTTATTGTACGTATGTGTATTATCCTTCTTTTCTGTGATACAATCTTTGGTTTAGAAATAAACCCCACTGCCTTCAGACGTCGCCTCTAAGTAGCATCTGTGACTCAGATATGACGTCGGTCAAAGCCATAGAGTACAAAAATTTCTGGAGTGAGAATTGCGTGCTGCGCACGTTGTCAACATTAAGCTGAAATTGTCAAATGATCTCGGGATGACTCTTTTTAAGACCAGTTCTCCTTGGGCGTCACGTCAAATCCAAACATTCCACAATGCGCTTCTAATGGCGGCATTCAGACAAGTCGTCAACAGACCGTCACGTCACGTCACGGCAGCTCAAGGTTTCTCGGGAAGGAAGTATCGATGGTATCATCGTCTGCTAATATCGTAAGTTAACCTATTTTGCCGCGCTCACTCGTTGTATAGTAGTGGATTGTGTGCTTTTGTAACTTCTTAATCTATATTTCGTTATTGTGTTTTGTTTTCGTGGCAAATTGTGAATGTACCATGACAACTTGGATGTTTATTGCATTGGATATAGTTACACAAGCAACGTGAGATATCTGAAGGCGAAAAACTATTTAGGTTTTACGATAACGGAACAAATGTCCGCTTCCCCAAACCACAGAAATGTCGATGTTTTGAAATGCTGTGTCACATCTCAGTGCTTCAACAAACAAAACTGATCAAGAACGCAAGTTATGAGGTTTGCTTTACCCATTAATCACCTTAGTTCCTCAGCTGCAGTACTGTACTCTGACGTGGACTAAGCGGAATGACGTGACGGTGCCATGCCGTGGTGCCCGCTAATTTTGCTCATCAAAGCTAAGAGAACAATTTATTCTATGTATCAAATGCCAATTGTTATGGTGTCTACAAAACGCCTGTCACAAATACACAGCACATATGAGGGGAATCTATCTGTAATGACGATATGGCGGCATTCAAAATTTATGGGGCGTTTTACTGGCAAACCTACGCCGCCCCGAGATCACGTGCCCGCGGTGGTAAAATGTGTCGACAACAGAAAATCACTTCTGTGCATCTGAATGCTCACTCTGTGATTAAGGCCGACGGTGAAATCGTACACTAGAATTTGTTCATTGTTTCTTTCTGTTTGTGTATCATTAAATGAGGCGTCTTTATCGTCCTCGTGCCAGTGTAATTCGTATCCTTAACACCAGTGCAGTACTGTCGCATGATCTTGGCCTCTCGCCTCCCTAGAATAGAATCAGTAGAGACTGCGCTAATTCGAGCTGCTGATATGTTGGTTCATTTCGCCGTCAGCTTTGCCATTCAGGCCATAGACCTGACACCTATAGTGGTCTGCAACATATTGCTTACAAATATTGTAATGGCAAACTTTCGCCATTGTCTGTACCATGGTTATATATGACACATGGACATTTTTATCATTTAAACCGGTATATGATGTGGCTATTTCTTTCGACATGCTGTCATATTTTTGTGCTATGAACATGCTATTTACACCTTGTGGTCACTATTAAAAGATGATTTTAAGTACCTATGATATTCCTGTGAACATGGATTGTCCATCATGGACTTACAACCTATGCTATTCATATTTGGCCATGTCAACAATTATTTTCCGTAGTATATTTTCAGATCAAACGCACTACACGTGTAACTGCTGCCCTGGTGTTCATTGTGTGGCTCGATTGTTTAATGACTGGAAAACTTATTTGCTACCAGTCTGCCATAGATTTTTACGATTCTGCACTTTCTGCACGCTGGGGCATCCATTACAATAGATCTTGACGATGACATCACTTGACAATGTCTAATTTTACCTACCATTGTTGACTTAAGACCAAAATCATGATATTAATATAGAATAAGGAAGTTTTATACAGTCAGAAGGTGGAAATATCATCCAAAAGCTATGCGCGTCATTGTTTAATGCAGTGTTTCATTTCGGTGATGCGTAACTTATAGCAGTGAGCATCATTTGCACAGTTGTGTATCCCACGATGTGACAGGTTCGCCGACGACGAGTTCATCTAGCAGCACACACGTGAGCGATATATCGCTAGCAATGTCGCTAGAAATTGGTCACAAAACACACCAGCGATTTATACAGCAATTTTAATCAGTAATTCGAACGTCACTACGTCTGGAACACCTGCTATCGAAAATTATCTGCAGTGATTAGAAAAATTTAGTATGTCGGTTAATACTCGCAAGAGTATGCATTGCAGTTGTTTTGGGATGTTACCGACTGGGCACTGTAACATAGCAAGTAAAATGGTGTTGAGATTTAAACTGTCTGCTCTTTTTCTTTTTTCCTTACCTCGGCGTCAGTACGTTAATCTGTCAGTGGTTTAGGGTCGCGGGATGCTCCTTCCTATTGCCAACCTTTTACCATCCCCTAATTTTTGGAGTGAGTGGTGGGGGACAAAGGCAGTTTCGGCATTTCTAACAAGGGCTCAGGATTACGCCATTGGAGCTTGTATGTCTTTATGGCATATTTCATGGTGTATGACATGGTTGTCAGATAATTTTTCTCAAAATTTCCCTGGGAAAGAACTACTCGCGACAAATCAAAACTGTCGTCAGCGACAAACTAGGTTCAGGTCATACTATTCTCAAAGAATAGGGAATAGGCAAAACAAGCACCATTTCTTGATAAATAAAACAGAAAACTGCTGACAAACTGCTTTTAATAAACGCTTTAAACATGCACTCGCATAACAAGACAATAATTTAAATTCTTGGGTCGGACTCAGATTTTTTTGATACTTTCTTTTTTAACACCTCGCCGTATTCTTTCACGTATGTTTGGTGTTCGCTCAACGCAACTAGTCTCCCTTCCCTGTAGCGATTCGGTTCTAAGCCAAGTCTTTGCTGTTCGTAGGGTATTGAAGGATCGTTCCATAGTCACCGTTGCCATGGAATAGTACTCAAAATATTTAGTGCTTTTATAATGGTAGAGAAAAGATTCTTGCGCTAGTTGAACAGAGTAGCAATCTACAAATCACCTAATTTGGAGCCAGAGATGCATTTTCTCCTCCATCATTTGTACTGCAGGTGCAGTTCAACGGCAGTGACATTAAAACCGTGAAACTTTTAAAACAACTCCGCGCTTTTATGGAAGTGCGCTGTGCTACTTTTGCCCATATTCAGCGGATGTACGTTGTTCAGAGCAAACGCCGGAATACTTTCAGGGAAAATTGAATTCTTAATGGAGACGGGAGTGATTCGATGTATGGTAATACGACCGAACGTCATCAGCACTTCCTCTCACTTTATGTTAAACATTTTCTTGCGAATTTCTATTTACAAACCAAAAGTCAAAATTTAATTTCCACCTCCGGTCCCCCTGCAGGAGCAGCCTGTGCTTCTACAAGTAATTCCACACTCATCGTGTCTCGTTCACTTAGGTCTGCACTCAGATGGTCGATAACCCATGCCGTGTGCTTCCCCACCGACTTACATTGCAGGACATCCACAACGGGTACCAAACTCTAGAGACCTCGCTACTGCCATTCTGCAAAGAAAAGATAAACTACACCAACGTTGCCTTTGAAATGTCGATGACGGAATACCACATTCTATTACTTGGTAAGTAATTACATGACTAATTTTTTAGAAATTAAATGCCATTATCTCACACACTCATTACAGATTCATACACGTCATGTAGTAATACGCTTATTCTCCTGTTCTTCATCAGCAGCATAACGAGTACCACCTGTCTGCCACCATTAACTCTGCAGTCGACTGCATTTTATTTGCAAACGGATGACGTCCTAGTCGAAAGCTGGCTTTCAATTGTGGGGAAACCAGCACTTCTTCCATTCGTTTGATAAGTAATTACATTTGGTGAACATTATTAATATTACATTCTGCTAGCTCACGTGCAATCTATAGATTCCTATATGAAATGTAGTACATCTATATCTACATGTACGCAGAGAATCCGCAAGCCACAGTACGGTGCGTGGCCGAGGGTACTTTGTACCACTACTTGTTTCCCTTTCTGTTCCACTCGCAAACAGAGCGGGGCAAAAACGACTCTCCATATGCGTCTGTATGAGCCCTAACTTCTCGTATCTTCTCTTCGTGGATCTTACACACAACGTATGTTGGTGGCAGTAGAATCGTTCGGCTATCAGCATCAATTGCCTGTTTTCTAAATTTTCCCAATAGTGTGATTCTTGGGTTTCTCCCGGTGTATTTGATAATCAAAATATCCACGGGTGTGCTGCTGGTCTATAGTGTCCAACGGGCACAATATTTCGGCGATCATACATGTCGCCATCATCAGGTGAACTGACGGACTGAGCTCCTGTGAACGTGCCGGTACGGAGATCCGTACGCTATGGCTGCTCAGAGGGAACTGGCTTCGGTCGCGGCGGCGGCCGATTTAAATGCCCTCCGCCCGCGGCGCGCTCCCTCCGCCGTCCGCGCCCCGCGCCACGGTCGCGCGGTGGAACAGATTGCGACGGCGTCTGAGATGACGTCGGTGTGATGGCTCTGTCCGCCGTGGTCGTCACAACTATACGTTTGCTCGACTTACTCTTGATTAACCCAATCGCTGGTTCCCAAGCCTTGCTAAGATTATAGCCACAGTCACGGTTTATGAGGTCGTCATTGGTGCGAATTTCGATGACCTCTCTAACAACGCTGCCCAGTATCTCAACGTCTGTACCAGAATCCTCGTGCGTTCATACTCCATAGCGTGATTTTCCGACAAACAATGTTCAGCGACCGCCGACTTGCTCGGATACACCAGTCGAGTGTGCCTCTGGTGTTCACGGCATCGATCCTCGACGGTACGCATCGTCTGACCAATATACGACTTGCCACATTGACACGGAATCTGATACACGCCAGCCTTCCTCAGACCGAGGCCATCTTTGGCGCTCCCCACCAGTGCACGAGTTTTATTTGGAGGACGGCGGACGGCGGACGGCGGAGGGAGCGCGCCGCGGGCGGAGGGTATTTAAATCGGCCGCCGCCGCGACCGAAACCAGTTCCCTCTGAGCAGCCATAGCGTACGGATCTCCGTACCGGCACGTTCACAGGAGCTCAGTCCGTCAGTTCACCTGATGATGGCGACATGCATGATCGCCGAAATATTGTGCCCGTTGGACACTATAGACCGGCAGCACACCCGTGGATATTTTGATTTTCCCAATAGTGTTTCTGGAAGAGAAGTATGCCATCGAGTAGGTTTTATTTGGAAAGTGAACATGCCCTACTCAGATAGCTTTGAGGCGTAGGGAAATGCTTACTTCCCTGATTCGTTTGGTAAGTAATTACGTCTGGTTAACATTTACAAAATTGCATGAATTCAATCAACAGATTCCTATATGAAACGCAGTAATAGGGTTGTTCTGTTCTTTATGAGCAGGTTAACGAGCTTCTTCTGATTGCCAATATTTACTTACTATGCAATCGACAGCGTTTTTCTTATTATTTTATTTATAAGATGCCCTACTCGATATCTGGCTTTCAAATGTAGAAAAAAAGTAGTTCCTTCTTTCGCTTGTTAAGTAATTACATCCGGATAACATTTTTAATATTACATTGTGCTACGTCAAATACTATTTGCAGATTGCTATATGAAATGTAGTGTTAAAATGATTCCTTTCATTTGATTTGAGATTTCATGCTAGTATGGTGTTGTTTAGCTTCGGGTGATCTATTCTACTGCGAAAGAAACGTAATATAACTCTCTGCCAGAACTCGACATGATTCTGCCCCTGTTGTATAAACGTTCTAAAAAAATGTGAACGTTATTATTAATCTCTTTTATGAAAGAAAGTGGTCCTCGTGCGTTAATGGTCTGTAAATAATGTTGTTCGTGAAATGGTCAGTCTCCGTAGCGAACGGCTCCTGATATGAAAATACCTCACCTCGTAATGTAATTGCTTGGAAACGCGGTGCTTGCTGCTCTGTACTCGTCAGTCGCAAATTTCTGACTGCAGTCGCTGAGAGCCCAGTGCAATGCTCCAGACAGCAAGTAAGCTGTGTTATACACATCACTGTGTGAGGCACTTCTTAAATGAAAATCACTTGGATCGAAGTTGTGGACAATGCCCATAGGTGAAATATCCCTTTAACCACCTTTTTTCAAAATTATGTGATAAATTATTACTTGTATGCAGTTCATGTTACAACATTTATTAACATTCACGAAGGACGACACCGGTACCAAACTCTTACTCTCACGAACGTTACACAAATAATGAATAAACATGAAAAACACCTCACAGAGAAAATTACACCATCTTTGATGAAAAATCTAAAGTTCTCTTATATGGGTGTCTCATTCAACAGTGAATCTAATTACGTGCGACTGCGGTGTCACTAAATAAGAAATCTCTTCATACTCTTTTCTAATCTCATTACGTGTCTTTTCATTCTAAACACTGATGGATTCTTTCTCCTCTGTTTCACAACACTCAAACACAAATGTTTTTCCCTGAACACGGACGTAGCCACCTCCACGGCTGCTCTGCCACGAGTCCCCTGCTCGGCGCCCGCCTCGCTACTCCTCTGACGTCACAACTCCCCCGCTCCTCGCCGCCAGGCAGCCACGGCAGGGCAAACACATCTCCCAGCGACTCGGCTGCTCTGAGCACAGGCTGTGCGCGAATAGTAAGAGATCCGAGATAGTCGTTTAGCGTCTGAGACTTACGTAGTACGTATAAATTCCTGAAATGCCAATAACAAACTCCCAGTAGATCTCTTTCACTATTCCACAGCCTCTCCGGCCAGAATTTTGCAGGAAGATTTTTACATATGGCAAAGATTGTACTGAAACATTCGCCTGTGTCATATTATACGAAAATAATAGTAAGCCACGAAGTAGTATTGTATTTTGTAAAGAAACATAAAAAAGATTATGGAATATACAAAATATACATGTGACGTGCACATAGTCACTGTAAACAAGTGATAAAATGTAGTGGTGCTAAGTCGCTTATAAATTAATTTGCAAAAATCTTTGTACATTTCGTGCTCAGGTACACTCCAAACAAAGTTACAAATGTTGTTTATATTGGTGTTCAGGTTCACTTACAATACGTCACGTTCCGTTTGAAATAAGTGTGCACAGGTTAAAAAAAATTGTTCACTACATTAGTGTGCGCTAGTGGCAAAGTCATTGATCGTGGGAAAAATGACATTCATGGCATTTTTCTTTGTAGTTATTTTGCACAAAATCTCGTGTAACTGATTGTGATTACATTGTCTTTTAGTCGTAGCAAATATGTATCGAAGCAATAACTTTTCGTGGTTTTCATACACGAAGCTGTTGACACGAGTGTGCACAGTAAACGAAGTGACACATGTTGGAGTGTCTTCCAGCACTTATGACGCTGTAATATCCCATCATGTGAGAGCGTCGTATCGCGATTGTTTGGGAGGCGACTGAGAGCACACTTAGTGGGCGCAGTACGTGTCTATAATAAATCCAGTGACAACTCAGAGCCACACCGCTCACAAAAGGCACCTCCATGTCACTTTAGTAAAATGTCTATGAAGTCATCTAAAATCACGATAATTGACTTGGCATGTCGTGGTAAAGAAAATATTTATAATATTTCGAACTTTCTCACAGTGCACAGAATAACTCTACTCAAGTCCATAAATGTGCTGTTTTCACAAAGTACTTATATTCTGTTACAATACAGTGAAAGAAAATAAAGCATACAGATTTATCTAAATATGGTGAATTCTCAGATTAAATGACAAAAAATAACAAACATTTCTTACCAAAATCGAAATTACAGATATGCCGGTAGTGACATCTCAAACAGAATAATCATAATCGAAATCTGTTTTACGCAGTGAAAGAAAAGAAACATTAAAATGAAGTAATGCATTACATGTACAGTGCATTGGGAAATATCAACAGGCAAACACTGTTATCAGTCTTCTTACTTTTTACACGAGCACAAGTCGACCACTGGTGTTGTTATGCAAGAGTACAATAGTGATTTCTGCAGAGTATGTTTTTATATACTCCAGTAAATGCGCATAAGAATACAGGCTAAAGGGAAGGACAGGGAGCGAGTGTGAATAACATTTTATTGCTGTAGAGAAAAATAGGAATTGTTACATGTATCTGTTGTGTGTTAGTCACCAAAGAAAATAAAATAAAAATGTGTTCACAAAACCTTAACCTACGCACGTGCCAGTTACTTATAATTACCCCAAATGCAAAATTTAAGTATTAACAAGACGAGTAGTTAGTAACTATGAACAAGTAAAGTGAATGTACAGAATGAAAATAATTGTCTTTCCGATGAAATCGGTTAACTACAGCCGAAAAGTTATGAGAAACGGTATTTTCCTGTGAATGAGAAAAGACTCATTAGCATAAGCAAACTGACAAATTCATCAAAGCAAGTACACGGCAATAACAGTCTCCAATCCTTCACGTTGTTGATCACAAACAAAAAAATTCATATTTTTGAAAGAAAGTTTTATATTCCTGTAACTTCATAGCCTTGTGTTGTCGTTTGGCAACACCTTATCAGAAGCCATTATAAATATTACTTATCAGAGATACACACCAAAACACAATCAACAAAGCACACAACAAGGGTAAAATCATCACGTAATCCCTGACAATCCCTAAGATCAGTATGCCACACTTCATATCATAAATCATAAACGTCTGCATAATAATCATAACAAGTTTGCTATCCTCACTTCCTATTATCTCACCATATCCTCATTATAAAAATCCATAAATCATTGCTACACATACTTCACCTATAGTTAATCCTTAAGTCTTCACTTCACATACGACACCTACAGCAAAATCCTTACAGTCAGTGAAGAAACCCTGATTGTACCGCCGTGTTACAGTATCTCAGTGGAAGATGCTGAAATTAAATATCTCCTCCGATTGTTTGGAGTACGTGTTATGCCTGTGCAAATAAATGTACTCTACCTGTTTTCTCAGTACTATCTGGAATCCGTTACTGCATACTTCTGTACGTTAGCCTGTAAGAGAAAATGCATTACGACGAGCAAAATTCGATGTTATTGTTTCTCATGTTGCTTTTATCTTCTGTGATGCCTTTTCTTCTTCGAAAAACTCATTGCTGTCTTCTTTTACGTAACCTTTGCTTGTAAAATGATGTATTCTAAAGATCTGGGTGAGTTATGTTAGAACATGACGTGGTATATGCTCTGTAACAATCATTGTATCTGTTACACAAAAGTCATAAGGCAGTGAAAATAGACGTACGAAATGGCTTGTAGTTATAGTACTGTATCAGGAACAATATTATTTTCGTCATTTACGTGCGAATGAAAGAAAACCCATAGAAACAGCTTGACTACTGTGTACAAACGGTTGATGTCATACGGAAATGAAATACGTGTCGTCAGAACGTAATTGTTATATGTCGGTATGGTGGTGTCATCATTAAGGAGTAGGAAGTCAACCAATTATTTAGTGAACGGTTTTATATTGGTGATGTGATGAAGACCTCTCGAAGCTTTCGTTGTGAGTGTTTCAAGACGTCCTGCGTTTGGAAGTGGGATTCGTCGAGTCCGAAATTGTCCGTTATAAAGTAATACAAATTTCTGACACCTGTTCCTTGCTTTACCAGATAATGGATGTGCTCGAACTAAAACTGTTTGTCGAACTTGAGATATTCGAGTGTGATTTACCTTCTTTTGTAGCATTTCCTCTTCTCAGCTGCCTCTTTTGTATTAGCCATTGCAATGTCAATCAGTTCACGATGACGTAGACGCTGTGACTTGGGGAAAGAAACAAGTTCTTTTATTTTGTCCGGCGGATTTTTATTCTTCAAAACTAAATGTGGCGAGAGCAAAGTTGAATCAGTAGGTGTGCTGGAAAATCTGTCCCATTCAGTGTGTTGTTTGGACCGTCTGTTGGTGCTTCAAAGCTGCCAACCTTGTCTTTGATTAATCATCTGCACTGTCGGCCGTCTGCCCCTGATCAAACGGAGCTCGCAGAGCAGAGCAGCACAGCGCCGCCGGCTAGAGGCCGCTGTCCGGCGTGCCGCCACCTTGGGAACTTGCACCTACGCCGTGGCAGCGTAGCTATCGATACCACAATTTTTACTACATTAACAGTGTTAAAATTTCGTGATAGTAACGGAAAAGAAAAAGGTTGTTATTTAATGTCGTATCACCAAGACCTTGGTGAGTGTCTCTGCTGTTTCTTTGCGATAGTCCATCGTTAACTGAAGACCACGGCAGGCGCCTCTTGCTCTCACACTGTGGTGACGTCATAACACCACCGCCACACACGCTGGCCCCGTTGCCTCTCACCGGAACAACAAATCAACACTTTGAAGTCTGCAAACAAACAAACTGAAAGGCATTTACTAAAAAATATCTTAATACACAACTAAATTAAATTACAATTTTTTATAAATAATTTGTATACGTAATTGGCTTTCGTGTGAAATGGTTCAAAGCATTCTGGCATGCACAGCGCAACATCACACACTGGACAACAGTATGTTGTTTCTTTCCTTTCCCACACTCCAGTTTCTTTTTTAGCTTTGCTACCAGACACTTTACACCATCTCCACGGCCTCGCTTTGCTGTCAGTTGGAGGAAATTGTTTTCCAAAATGTCGCCCAGTTAGTCTGTCGCCTGCAGTCGAAGGGTCCCCCCCTACTTGTTCCTTTCCAGCCACCGTGGCCAGTGTTTCTCCAGTTAACACACATGAGTTTATCTGCAGGACATGGTTGCCTGTGTAGCATTTTATACATAACTGTTTACTATTCCCCAAATGAAAATTCTGTAGATAAGTAAGTCAGATGTAGGACTTGCCAACATGTTTTGTATTATTTACAGTCTGATATGTCACGTGAACGAATTATTTTTTTGAGTGATGTAGTGGCAATTACTAATTATTCTTACAACTTTCAAATAATTCAAAATGAAATTCACGCTTTACTTCAATCCTGTAGGCGAAATTTGTAGCTAATTTCCGAACACCGGGTTTTACGAGATTGCTTTACGGAAAAACGTTTCCAGTTAACCCACAATTTGTACCGAGCAATGAAATGTATATTCACCGATGTTATGTGGAGGAGGTTACAATTTAATTTCCATTATCCTCTGCCAATTATTTTGGGACGAGGTAGACCTTTTACTTTCTCAATCACAGTGTCACGGTCGGAAAAGCTGACAGGGGCTGCGTAGTAATCCTCCCCGCTGTGGTGTGGAGTCTGTCAGGCCTCGAAGCCGACACTGGCGACGCGTGCGTGCAGACGGATTCCGTGTCCAGACCTGCAGTCAGATTTTGCAGGGCGCCACAGAAGGGAGTCGCGCCTTCTGAGTCTGTCTCCCTTAAAATACAATTAAAATGTGCTGCGCTGACGAAGTCGCCTTTTGCTGTCTCAGAAAATACGGGACTCGATCACTGAAAAATCTTACCCTTGGAGCTCTCTTGTTTGATGCGGAGGGAGTGCAGAGGTTTAGAGAGGTGACCACATTCGCAACGCCTGTCACAATGCGTCCTCCCGCCTCTTTTTCTACATCTTTTAGTTACTGTGTTCGTGAAGAGTTACTCACCGCAAAAGGCGCAAAATCTGCATTACGAAACTCTCCACTTGGCCGGTGGCCACCCGAGCGAGAAGCAGAAGGCGTACTTCTGCGCATGCGCGGGCGTATCGAATCCCTCTGCTGGTTCTGTGATGCTGGCACCCTTTCTGCCTCCAGACGGCTGTCGCGCTGGACCTGTACCGTGCGTTTTTGACAGTTCCGTCACTCTCTTAATAGTAACTGGTTCCAGAACAGAGGAGCGTTCCGTTCACACAGCTAGGCCAACAAATTTAATTACCATCAATGTTCATGTCCACCGCAAGGTACAGCGACTGTCACAATGTATCTGTGAAAATATATCATTTTAGATGTTTCAAACAGGTAAATGAAGTCTAAACACAAAGCTTAACAATATTCAGAGCCAACATTTTAATCAGAGTAATTTGTTTTGCAGACAAATGACATATACAAATTAGATTGAAATCGGCCTGCTCTCTCGCAGGCGAATTGTTTGACGTACTGACTAGCCTCTAATTCGCATCGTGTAGCGTGTGCTTCGCATACACACATTTACCAAAAGACATGGGACATCCTGATTAAAAAATAGTCCGACCGTGCATGTGTAACGTCAGTCCCGGATGGCGCGTAAATATTTAAGCGGAATGTCTCAGCGACAGAACATGCAATTTCACGTCTGCTGGGATAAAGTTGGACGTTTGCAGGTGTAAACCCATCCCTTAAAAGAACTGCCGTTGCGCTGTTGATTTCTGCATCGATAGTAATGACAGCTTGAGAGCCAGTTGATGTCCCTACAGCTGCCGTTGAGACTTGCTGCAAAAATAATACATCAAACGTGACATCTTGTATTAAATCATCTAGCGCACTAATTGTAACAGAGGTTGTTATCGAAGTAATGTTTATTGTTAGTACATCGTGGGCTGCCATTAGATAGATGTAGCGTGCTCTGACATAACTGCGAAATTGCTGCGAGAGCGGGTGAAAATATCTTTGTAATACCGGGACATTAAATGGCAGCCGGACACCGGTGTCTGCGATCATCACCGACTTTGGAACTGTTGAGTACAACTGGAGCAGTAATCGCTAAACAGTATTACAGATTTTATGTCGGAAGTGATCGTCCTGATTTAGTTTCGGCCCCCCTGTCGTGTGGCCGGTCTTTTCTCCGCCGCCGTGGTCGGACCGCCCCTACCGCCTGCTCCCGCCCCACCGCTGCTTCTGCGCATGCGCGGCCCTCTGCCGGATTCGCTGCCCGCATTCTGCGTCGCTCCCCCACCTGCGAGTTTCCCCTCGGCGACTGCGCCGGCCGTTTGCGCGGGCTGTCTGACGCCACCTGTTGCTGTTTGCACGTGAATAACAGTGTCGTAAGCGTTTCTGCCTTACAGACAAGACCGAATGTTTACACAGGCTTTCGTTACGTAGAGAGTAATGCAACATGTTACAATTATGTTGCTCTTTCCGGAAATAACTGTTTCTTTGGCATCATTTTTATCGATGAAATTCGGATCTCGGAAATTTCTTTGTTGTCTCGTGATCTGGCGTGCGCAGACGCGCACTTAAACGAAAACAAGTGCTGTAAACTCATCGCTGTGAAACTGGGCTTGAAACGCATTTGGTCGGTACACACCTGTCTGAAGCGTATTTCACAATGCTCTTCAGCTGCTTCCACTGATACCCGCGCTGTTGGTGCTGCAGAGGAAAGGTAAGCTGAAGCCTGTTTCTCGTCGCTCTTGCTAAGCACAATAATATTCCCAACTTATTTTCTATTTATGGTTACGGTCGTATTCGGTAACACTGTAACGGTCTTGGCATAGCTGATTCCCCGTTCTACCCTAACAGATTCGAAAAGTTCGGGTCTATTTGTCACTTGCAAGTCTAAGATGCTGTCTTCACGACTCGTTTCTCAGATTAATGGCCCGAGGTAGTTTTTGAGTGAAGCACTTGGATCAGTTTCTCACGATTCCCTGGCCCTGCCTTCAGTCTCAGCCACCTATGTCGCCCACTGCAGAGGTGGCAGGTTAAAGGTTCCACCTAAAACTGTAACATGGCGAGGAAATGCACGCCAGATGTTCTCCGGGTTTCTTACTTTCCATTCAGAGCTCTTAATAGACGAGTAGTCCAAAGATATTTCTAGCATCGCGACTGCAACAGGAAAAGGCCGGAACAGCTGTGGTACTCAAACTACCCTCCGCCACACACCAGAATGTATCTGTGAAATTATCATTTCAGACTTTCCAAATCGGTAAATTATTTCAGAACGTTATCTTGTGAATTTTGGAGCAGTTTTGACACAATGCGGGATGCGTTACATTTTATCTTCATTTGCACAATAGACACGACAGCAGATCTGGTGCAGTTATTGTTTACAAGTTTGAAGATAAGGATTCACAGTATTCAGGACCAATATTTTAAATTGAGTTATCTGTTTTGCACACAAGTGGTATGTATAAATTACATTGAAAACCACCTGCGCTCTCGCAGGCGAATTGTTTGTACCGGCTAGCCTGGATTTCGCATCGTGTAGCGTGTGCTTCGCATACTTCGGAACAAAATTTTATTTCTAGACTTTTCTGTCGCACTGGACTGAGATTTACGTATTTCGATATCAAAATAAATTTTAGCCATTTCTCAGATACCAACCACACACTTACAAGCACTAGTTTAAATAAATGCGAACACGTTTCAAAATACATGTCGTCCGTTTCGACAGCGGATGTCTGGCGTGAGTGCTATTGTGTTTGACGATGCGAAGAACGCAGGTGGAGTTCTGGGCTGTTCTCCGTCTACTGAAGCGTGCCATACCGTTCCGAAGTGCCGTAATAGCAGAGTGCAACAGGTGAATGGCGTTAGGCGCGATCCGAATTTTGGGGAGTCACCGTTTTTTTAGGACGCTCTAGCGCGGTCACCACTCGTTGTCAGAAAATCACTGCTGATTGGTGCATGTTGTAGAAGAGTTTGTCCAATTTAATTCTGTGTTGAGTTTTCAACTTTGAGAAACACGTAGTCTTTGTGAAATAAATGAAAATCTGAGGAAAGTCGGAAAATTTTGAGGCTTTCGTTGTGAAGCCTACATACTACAGGGCAGGAAGCACGAAATCGCTGAGGAAAGATGCACTGCAGTTTGTTACCAATTGGTATTTTTGGTCATTGCACGCAAGGTGGCTCTGGATAGTTACTGCTAGATATTTTACGGTAGGTGACTTACTGTTTCGAGCAATTTGTGATCAGCAGTGTAGTTGTGGATTTCTTTTCCTGTCTATGCACAGTATATTACATTTATTTATGTTGAGGATCAACTGGCAGAGCCTGAAGTATTCATCAATGCCGTGGAGGTCACTCAGCAAGTCAATACTGTCTCCTGGCGCCGCTGCTTCCTCACAGAGAATATTGAGGAGCTTCCGTGTGTAACGCCGCCACATGAGGGCCACAGAAGCTCTTGTTCAGAATGCAGTCTGCCGCTTTGGTCACACATGCACGCACGGGGATGCCAAGTCTAATTGTATCACAGCAGAGAGGGGAATGAATGTTCCACATGTTGTCTGCTTCGAAAGCATCTACAGACACGCAAAAGTGTAATTTGGGGAAACTGCCGTATAATTCCAGTGATGGCTGCATGTCCCACGTGATTGTGTATAATTCCTTGAGAGATGGTAGTTTGTTCTGTAAGAGCAGCAAGGGAGGCGTTTAGGAGTAATGATTTTAGGTGGTTCTTCAATTCTCTTTATTTGAAGGTGAGCTGGCAAGAAGGCTGCAGATGGTGTGAGCATGATGTGGTGTGAGCACTGCTACCAATGTGACATTGCAATTAAACAGGAAAAGTACTTGTGCAGTGCACGCACAGAATTCAGTGTGAGGTCGCAAGTGAAGATACATTCTAACTGAACAACTTATATGCCAGTAATCTGAGTATGGTGCAGTTCGCAGTGATGTGAGGTAGCAACATAGACACTGCTAGCAAATGGTTTGCAGTAATTAGGTAATGTAGGAGACTGGTGGAAAGAACTAACATTAACGCACAACAACTGGTATTCTCGCATTTGTGTCTTGGAAGAGATTGGGTGTTTACATTTCGAAATACAGGCGGTTGTGAGAGAGGTCGGCTGTACTCTTGTAAGCTGTTTGAATACTGTATATGGGACGAGAAACACAAGACAGAGAGGGAGAGAGAAGTGGAGTTTATAAATGGAGTATTTTGCAATTGTTGCTGTGCTTTTGCAGAAATTGCTTGTGAAATGTTTTACAGAGTGAATTCTCAAAAGGAAGGTTTGTCACGTTGGTTTACAGATATCTCCTGTTGTTGCAGTAGTTGTGGTGTTACTGGAGTAATTGTGTGGACTGCAAAAGGTAGAAATGAATAGAGAAAGCGATCTTTTTTTTTTCAATTTTTTATTTTAATATCCTATACAATGAAGTACTACTGGCACGTATTAATGCTCTCTTAGCATCTCGACGAGCTGCTGCCGGTTTCGCTGCCGGGTGAAGTCCAGGGGGGTCCTCCCACTATCAGTCCTCACCCCCCTGTCGGCTCCGGCCTGCAGCAACGCAGCCGCCACTTCTGTGTTGCCATTGTATGCCGCCAAGTGCAGCGGCGTCAGCCCCCACTGAGTCCTGGCGTTGGGGTCGGACGCCGCAGAGAGCAGCAGCCGCACCCCAGCCGCGTCGCCTCTCTCTGCAGCGCAGTGCAGGGCGGTGAACCCGTCTTCGTCCCTCCCCCACATCTCCGACAAGGCCGCATGCAACGCCCGCATCTCCTCCACCGCCCCCTCCTCAGCCACCTCTCTCAGCCTCCTGCCTCGCTCTGCATCAGAAAGGCTCCTGCACAAAACATCGACACACTTACTCTCTACTATCGACACACACACTGTCACAGCCGCAAAACTGCCAACAATTCGGAATACACTTCTTCCGAGCGACAAGTCACAAATCTAGAAATCTCGCTTCTGCGATACGGGTTAACCAGCGTATTACAGACAGATCCACAGCACTAGCCCATAATCAAAAACTTCAGCCATCTCCCATTAAAAATAGGTGCACTCCATCCCGTAACAAATACATTTGGCACATTCCCTCATAGTTCACTCCACAGATCCGCCTCCTTTCACCTCGGCATGCAGCTGCTACCCAATCCTTCATCTACATTCAAACACACCCCAAAACTACCTTCTCTGGGTACCAATTCCTTGAGTCACTTAGGAAGAAAACAATAGAAACTAAACGCATCTGCAAGTACTGAAATACAATGTCCTCACCAGACAGCTAAGTGATTCAGACCAGTAACATGGAAATTTCCTGACGTACGACAAAAAACATAAAAGTCACTGCTTCGTACACAATAAGTCTGTCGACATATTTCAAATACAACAAGGGCACCAGGTCGACTCTCCCTGACACACACACACACACACACACACACACACACACACACACACACACACACACACATTCTACACAGTCCTCCTTATCCATTTTCCACTTGTCAATAATTTGTTAAACATTCCTATTTCCTTTTGCGTGCTTTATTTGCTGAATTTTTGTAGTTTCTTCTTGTAACAGTTGAACTCAGTATCTCTTGCATTGACCAAGGATTTCTATTTGGCCCTGTTTTTTACCTATTTGATCTTTTTCTACCTTCTCTGAAAGCTACCGATTCATCCCCAAAAACTTTATTCTCTGTTTTTCATTGACCTAGTTTGTTATTGTGTGTGCTGTAAGTCCATTGCTTCCTTCTCTAACACTAAGTTTCTCACTTTTTTCGTTGTAACATAACCTGTTCTGTTTGCATCCCAAACATTTCCCCACTTCTTACCTTTCCAAGTTTTGCATCTCATCCTGGCGTTCTATTTTTTTCTGCTTTGTTTCACATTCTCTACGGAGCATACTGATTTTGATATCAGCATGTGCTGCATAATTAATACTATTATCCTGGAGACTAAGTATACAATTCGACACTATCCATGATGTTTTGAGTGTGCATGTAGCACATATAGGTGTGTATCATCTTATATTGAGCGTTTTTAAAATTTTTTTACTTGTAGGTATGTACTTCCTGTGCCAAATTACGTGCTATTACCCGCATGATTTGTATGCACGAAAATTGAATAATTTCTGTTTGTTGCCTGCTTCTGATATAATTTCAATACTAATTCTTTGTGTCTTCCATGACTGCCAGTCGAAATGGGTGTGCTTCTGTTGCCTGCCTGAGGTGCAGGAGGGTTTTGAATGTTCACTGGATTCCAAAGTCGATATCTGCAGCTGATTATCTTGGTCAATCAAAGCAGGAAGTACTTTAATCTCTATACAGGAGGGAATCAACATCTACATCTACATGGTTACTCTGCAATTCACACTGAAGTGCCTGGCAGAGGGTTGAATGAACCTGTTTCATACTATTTCTCCACCATTCCACTCTCAAATGGCGTGTAGGAAAAAGGAACACCTCAATCTTTCCATTGGAGCTCCGATTTCTCTTATTTTATTATTATGTTGATCATTTCGTCCTACATAGGTGGATGTCAAGAACATATTTGCCATCGGAAGAGAAAGCTGGCAATTGAAATTTCGTAAACAGATCTCGTCGCAAAGAAAACCGTCTGTTTCATTGACTGCCACACCAACTCGCGTATCATATCAGTGACTCTCTCACCCATATTGCGCGATAACACAAAACGAACTTCCCTTCTTTGCACTTTTTCGCTGTCCTCCGCCAATCATACCTGGTAAGGATCCCACACCGTGCAGCAATATTCCAGCAGAGGACGTACAAGTGTAATGTAGTCTCTCTTTGGTAGGTTTGTTGCATCTTCCGAGTTTCTGCCAACAAAGCGCAGTCTTTGTTTCGCCTTTCCCACAACATTATCTATGTGGTCATTCCAATTTAAGTTGCTCGTAATTGTAATCCCTAGGTATTAAGTCGAATTGACAGCCCTTAAATTTGTGCGATTTATCGTATACCCAAAATTTAGCGGATTCCTCTTAGTACCCATGTCGATGACCTCCCACTTTTCTTTGTTTGGTGCAAACTGACACTTCCCGCATCATACAGAAATTCTCTCTAGATCATTTTGTAATTGGAATTGATCGTCTGATGATTTTACTAGACGGTAAATTACAGCGTCATCTGCAAACAATCTAAGGGGGCAGCTCAGATTATCACCTAGATCATTTATGTAAATCAGGAACAGCAGAGGGCCTATGACACTACCTTGCGGAACGTCGTATACGACTTCTATTCTACTCGATGATTTGCCGTCTATCAGTATGAACTGTGACATCTCTGCAAGGAAATCAAGAATCCAGTCACACAACAGAGACGATACTTCATACGTATCAAATTTGATTAATACTGGATGTATACGTGGACAAGGAAAAAAATTCCCGGATTTTTCCCGGATTTCCCGCTTAAAAATACACTTTCTCCCGCGTGAAAACACTTTTTCCGTCTTAAGTGACAGTATATTTTCCCTCGGAAGTGCAAAACTTATCAATCCTTTGAATGGTTATGGTTTTGGACATGGGCGTAGAATGTAGTCAGCCAATAGCAACATCCCTGTTAAGCAGCGGTAACACACGAGTTAATGGCTTACATTAATATACATAGTGTTGCTACAAGAAAAGCAAAGCTTCCACATATAATATTGGTCACTAAGGTTAATAAGCTGCAAGAGAAGCTAATCTTTCGAGATAATGTTGATTTTTTGCGCGTGTTACACTTTAAGACACATCACACAAATGTGGCAGTAAAATTTTTAATAATGACATAAATGTCTGATCTCCAGGGTTCGAAATTCTTCTACATGGCTTGTCATCAAAGAGTTGATTTTTAGATGGAGTCAAACACTCTGATTTAAGAATTTCATGGTACATCCTCGCGCATAGTCCAACTTACGTTAAAAGATATTTACTTTGAAATTAATGCTTTTCAAACCAACATTCGCAATATTTTTCCACGACCTGCTGGAAACAGGTTCGTTCCAGCAGCTGCCGGAGAGCGCCAGGTAAGAGGCGCCCCGAGCTTGCGCAGCTAACATGACGTAGGAAGCCCGTATGTACGTACGTGGAACACATTAAAAGATCTTACATTACGTTGTAAAAGCAGTAAGACGTCACAGGGTACTCCAAGAGATCAGAATTTCGTGAACCATACTAAAATGTGCACATTTAAACTGCAACTTAAAGCGCACATTCGTATGTCCAGATTCAGATGTAAATTTTCTGGGAGTACCAGTACTGCAGTATCTCACGTTTGGTTCATTAGTATGGCATAATGCCGTTCGTGCTAGAAGATGAAAACTTGCACTTGAAATGCAGCGAACAGTTGAAACTAGCCAGTACTGTGAAATTAAACATTTCGTTTCAAATACATTGGATGCCTCTGCGGAAAAGGTTAATGAAAGCCAAATTTCTTTAGCAAAGAGACAAAAATAACTTCATTGTTCTGCAAGGCGATTGATGCTTGACTGTCAGAAACGTGGAAACAAATTAAAATCTGAAACTAATAATGTATATCAGCCTTCGGTAATTATGTGAATATATTTTAATTCACTTGATACCTCCCGGCCAAAGATACCCGTTTTGCTTTCATGTGACGCGAGAGTAAACGAAGGAGAAACAGGAAAACCACTGAACGTCAACACGGGCCACGTGGTGACTGCCCACTGTAGTTCAGACTTCTCTGCGCATCAGCCTCGCATCTACGATATTTGCGAACCGGTCAACACCAAAAAAATCGAATTTTCGAACGTACCCTAGGGCATCTTGTAAAACACATCATTCTGAAAAATTTGGAACAAAAACATACGTGTTCGAGAAAATATACGACATGTTATATGGTCTGAAGTGTGCCGAAGCGCAGTGCCACGGCTCTTCGTACAGCATTCTCCTATCGCACGTCACTGTATTTCACTCTGTGGAATTGAAACGGGTATATTTTGTAAGCGATGACATCAAACTATATTCAGGACTGTGGAAATAGAAATGTCCTGTGGTGCCTCTCCTGCTCCCAGTCAGCCAGTTTGACAGCCTGTCCCTCTTTATTTTTAAAAAAACTCGCCATTAATAGCGGATGGGAATATTTGTAATTGGGAGAACAAGAACTCTACAGAAAATTTGGACTCTTTATTGCCTAATAGCTAATAACTTCCTGTTTGCGTGACAAAAGTGAAATATAGGATGCATAAAACCAATATAGACAAGAGACAAGCAAGAAAGTACACATTTCAATACTTACCTCCTAGCATTTTTTCTCTCTAATCTTGCTACAGCTTTAAATGGCGTGCTTTTGCTTTCTGCACAAGAATCTATTACCTCACCAAAGTTGGTCAAACTTTTTGCTGCATGAAAATTCGAAATTTCGTTACCTAATACTGAAAAAGCTGTTAATACAAATAATACCCAAGACTGGTGTGGTTTCTGGATCTGATTACGTCTATTTTGTCGATGTATGCTAAATAAAACAAAACAGGCCTTTCTAATATTGTAGCAAATTTTATAACACACACACACACACACACACACACACACACACACACACACACACACACACACACACACACACACACACTTACACACCAAATTAGCGAGACTGTATTGGCACAGATAGTCATTTTTAATACACGATAGAATATAATTCACTAAGTACCAATATCAAATGCCTATTAGGCCTACAACAAGCAAAAAGCTTTATGTTAGGAAATAGTTTCACATTTTATTCATGCGCACCAGTTTCTCAAGCATGAGATCGGAAAGTAGTATTACGAAATTCTTATATAAATTTGGAATAGTCTCGTCCTTCCATAATTTGTGTGATGTCCCCGTTTATTCTGCTTTCTCGTTCTAACAATCTTGTCATCACCAATTCTGTGGACATTCCTGCTACTGTCAAAATTTGTTCGCAGATTAACTTCAGTAACCCTGCCAGAAACACCGGTTTAGTTACCCCGTGATTGTTCTGCCATTAGGCGTTGTTACAAATTCGTACGAAACGTTTTCTGCGTTACTTCCGAATCAGAACTTAAGCGGCTGCTAGCCGGGGACTGTACAACTGGACCTTACTAGTGTAGCAATCTGGGCAGAAAGTTTCTGTCAAAATTTCATTTTCTTGGATACAACGAGAAGATAATACGTAATCTTACCCACTTGTTATTCCTGCAGTCGTTTATTTCCATTCTGGTAGGCTGAATCTATGGATTTCGCTACGAATTATAAGAAAGCTGAACATTCGAAAACCCAATCAACCACATAATCAGACAGCGACTGGCATTTATCCGTTCGGCTTTACTCCGCTCAGCTCGTACGGCCCCATCCCCTTTTGTCTGCAGAAAGTTTATTTTCTAGATGCGATTAGGATTCTCCTGACAGACATCACGTACACTACGCACGCATTCAAAAATCAACTTACGATTCATTCAGAAATGAACTTAAAATGTTTTCAGAAACCAACAAGGATGCGCTTCAAAATCATATAAATGATCGATAGATCAACGTGCGCTGGATGCTAGGCGCTTTGTGAAACAAGTTTTTTTCCTTGAGAATATGAATTTGGCGCCCCCTTTTCCCGGTACCATCTAGCTGCTTGCTGCGACTGCTTGCACAGCGGAGAGCCACATTCCTGTAGCCAGAAGCGGGAGAATCTGCTTCTCAAACGCGACTGAACTGCGCATGCGCATGAGCTCGCTCGTAACTGCTAACACGAATGTAATGTAAACAGTTGTGACTTCACGGTCATCGGAGGGAATTTGTTGCTATGAAGTATTGCACAGTCTTCCTAAAGCCTTTGACACGTTTTGCTGTTGGCAGACGCTTGCATGAGGACTGTGTGTCGTCGTCGTACGTGGCGCATTTCGTTTGCATTTTAAGTTATTTTGGTTTTTCTTCTCTCGTTAAGTTTCATTGTTGCAGTATTATTCTGCAGTTGCGGGATACAATAATATCATTTGTTAGAGTAATGGTTCTTGCCAGTCAAAATTACAAAAATTTAACTGAAAACTAAAACAATGAAAAATTCCCATAATTCTAAAAAATTCCCGGGTTTTTCCTGGTTTTCTCCCGGATGAAAAAGTTCCCGGGTTTTTCCCAGATCTCTCGGTTGTCCCGGGTCGTATACACCCTGCAGAAGATGAAAACGTGCCCTTGAAATGCAGCGAACAGTTGAAACTAGCCAATAGTGTGGAATTGAACACTTTGTTTCAAACAAACTGGCTGCCTCAGCGGAAAACATCAATAAAAGCCGAATTACTTCAGCAAAGCGACAAAAGTAACTTCATTGTTCTGCAAGATAATTAATGCTTGACTGTCAGAGAGGTGGAAATTGTATTAAAATCTGGAACTAATGACATATTTTAATCTTCCATAATTGTGTGAAGACATTTTAATTCACTTGATATCTCCCAGCCACAGAAACCACTCTCTTTCATTTGACATGACAGCAGTGAACAAAGAGGAAACAGCAAAGTCACTAAATGTGAACACAGATAACCCAACCCCCCCCCCCCCCCCCCCCCGGTCCCTCGAGCGCTTGAGATAGGGCGTCAAAAAAAACTTTTCAAAAAATGTTCATTTTGTAGAGCACTTCTTCCTGAAGAGTCCTATGCATAAAACATGTAACTTTGAACGAAGAAATTTAAGACGCGTTATTTGGTCTTAAGTGTGCTGAAGTGCAGTGCCACGCCTCTTCACACAGCGTTCTCTTACTGCACTGCACATCACTGCACTTCGCACTGTGGGACTCAAATGTGTATTTTGTAACGGATGCCATCGAAGTACATTCAGGACAGCGGAAATTAAAATGTCCTTTGATTTTAAAGGAAATAACGTCACAATTAATACTGGATGGAATTATTTGTAACCGGAAGAAGAAGAACTCTTCAGAAAATTTGGATTCTTTATTGCCTAATTGCTAATAACTTTCTGTTCTGTGTGACATAAAATGAAATACAGGATACACAAAACCAGATAAGACAACAGATAAGCAAGACAGTACATATTTCTTCAATCCGTGCGTTCTTTTCTCACTAATCTCGCTCTAGCTTTACACGCCGTGCTTTCCTTTCTGCGAAAGAATCTGTTACCTCATCAAAATTCGTCAAATGTTTTGCTACAAGAAAGATCGAAGTGTTGTCTAATACTCTTCCTCGTTCTAACAAAAGCTTCTCATCCCTAATTCTGTAACTATTCCTATCATTGTCAAAGCTCATTCTCCAGTTAACTCTACTAACTCTGCCAGAATCACCGGTTTAGTAATTATCCAGCGATTATTCTCCGGTTAGGCGTTATTACGTGTTCGTACAACGCGTTTTCCGCGCTACTCCCAGAATGGAACTTAAGCGGCTGCTAACCAGGAAATGTACAACTTGCCCTCTCTAGTGTAGCGACCTGGTCAAAAACTTTGTCGAACTTTCATTTTCTTTGATACAGCGACAAGATAATACGTTAATATTTCGTATCTGGATAATACGTTAATATTTCGTATCTGTTATTCCTGTCGGTCGTTCATTTCCACTCTGGTAGTCTGAATCTATGGACGTAGCTATTCGCTCATCATCTGCATACCAGTCAGTCACATACACATACGACATTCACCCGTGCGGCTTTATTCCACTCAGCTCGTGTAGCCCCGTCCCCTTTTGTCTGCAGGAAAGTTTATTTCCAGATGCGACGAGGATTCCCCTGGCAGGTACGTCACGTACACTATGCACGCATTCAAAAATCAACTTACGATTCATTCAGAAATCAACTTAGAATGTGATCCAAAATGTTCAAAAAGCAACAGGGATGAGCTTCAAACTCTTTTGAATAATCGATAGACCAATGTGCTCTAGATGCTAGGTGCTTTGTGAAACAAGGTTATTTTTCCTGAACAATACGAACAATACGTAACTACAGTTGAGTGACTGAACTGAACGTAATTCTCACTGCAAATACAGAGAACGAGAAATCTTCCGCGTATGTGCTCAATCTTCAAAATATCATAGCCAAAAAATTGAGAAAGGAGTAATGTTTAATGGCAACTGTAACCTCTATCCAAAAACTGAAGGAATCTGTATTTTATTTTATTTACTATATCGGCTGGTTAATGCCAAAATAAGCAGTGCTGCGAGGGTAAGACTTGGGCACGTGTGGCAACAACTCACCGGAAGCGAGAGACGGCTGCGTCATCGGGTGGAGGGGTGTGTCGGGCAGACGTGGGAGGTGCAGCTGCAGCAGGAGTCCGGCTGTGGCCGCTGTGGGGTTGACGGTCAGAGTTGGGGGTGGACCCGCCCCCTGTGGCGGTCGGCGAGCTGCACAGAGAAACACTGTGTGGGTAGGCGTGTTCACACAGGGGCTCACTGCAGGCGGTGCAGCTGAGGGACTGTCCACCGGGGCAACAGAACACTCAGTGCCAACAACACCAGCCCCTCACTTAACCTGACTGTGCCACCAATTAACTGATCTTTTTCTGCACTACTTCTGCTACATTCCCCATTGGCGTAGCCTAAGATGCAAAACAACAAATTGTTCACCATGAAGCATAAACCAAATCCCAAACATAAGGGCCAACAATTTTGCTGCCCTCACAGAACAACTATCAGACAGAATTTAGAAGCAGTTACAGTCAACTGGCTGCTACTTTTGGTTGTGAGGTAATTTGAAAACTGATATATGGTTGCTGAATTATATCACAGGAGGAAGAGAGAGAGACAGAGAGAGAGAGAGAGAGAGAGAGAGAGAGAGAGAGAGAGAGAGAGAGAGAGAGAGAGATCCAGCGATAGAGAAACAAACTGATAAGTTGGGGTATCAACTTACTGTTGAAACTATATGGTCGTGGATATGCAGGCGCTGTTTGATGTGAAGCCCAAGGGAATGAAGAAGATGGACAAGAATTACAAGAGCTATGCTATAAAAGTTATCAAGAGTATATTCAAAATCTGCATTTCAGTAAAGCAAATAGAACTGTATATATGCATGTAATGTCTCCACAATTCGATTCATTGAAAAGACAGCAGTGGTGATGTGTTTCTTAAACAACAATTTTCGTGTTGAGCAGTTTGCAGTAGAGGCCACCATTAAAAGAAAAAATATGGGTTACGCAGTGTATGCAATTTTATCTGATGGACAATGTTTACAACTTGTGAAGTAACCTGTAGTCTATTGAATATGGATTTTTTTTTTTAAATTGGAAAGGAAACAAAATAGACTTGTATGGAGCATATGTATCCGAGAGACAGAGGCAACAAATGATAGCTGGATGGAAACGTCACATCAATACTGACGTTGTGGGAGATATGTCGTACACCTGTAGGTGGACAGCGAATATAATCTGCTGTATCCCAGTAGCGGAAAACCTCATAGGATTCCGTGGACGACCTCTGGTAACGCCACATGGAACTTCAAAAAAGACAGGGGGGGGGGCAGAGATTTCCTGTCTCCTTTGTAAAAGGGAATGCACGGAAAAAATTCGGGGCGATAGTTGAACAGAGACGAGAAGGAAATGTGATAGTAAGGCACAGCCTTGAGTGTGACAATGATACTGTGCTGGCTGGAGTATTCTCTTCTTGTTTGCCCCCAGTGTGCATGAGTAGCCGCAGTGCTCATAGCTCCTGCTTGACTGGATATCTCAGGGAGTCACACCCTGCTCTTTGGGGCCAGTCACCCATGGGTAGCGTCTTTTTTCGTAATCAGGAAAGTCCTCAGTCCTAGGTTTGAACCTCACCATCACTTGAATTTTGAATACGAATCATCAGCATTGGTGTCTGAAGACTTTTCCAGCATCAGGTGTCACCCTCTTTCAGCCAACAGCCTTTCCAAAGAGGGCGGAGGGGCCGACAGAGGTTCACGGCACTCTCTTTCCCTTGAGGTCTGAAACTGCTCCTAAATGAGGAAGAATTGGCAATGATCAACAACGTGAGGATACAGAAGGCAATGTAAACCACTGCTTAAAGATATATAACGTCCGTCAATGAGGCATGTGATTCAGTAAGTCTGTGCTGTACAGACTCTCCATTGGCAAGACTAGTCCCCCATTCAAACCTCCAGGCGAGGAGGCACAAGGGGGAGGTGACCATTTGAGAAAAGTTGACTAATCAACAAAAGGATAACGTTCTACGAGTCGTCATGTGGAAAGTAAGGAATTTGTATGTGGTTGAGAAGCTAGAAAATAAGAAAAAGGAAATCCTGAGGACGTATCTAGCTGTAGTGGGCGTCAGTGACGCATAAAGGAAAGGAAAGGAAAGGATTTCTGGTCGTATGAGAATAGGGTAGTAGCAACAGCAGCAGATAACAGGAGTAGGATTCAGTATCAATAGAAAGGCAGGGCAGAAAGTGAGATACTGTGAACGGATGAGTATAAATGTTCTCGTGAGAATCTAAAGCAAACCAACAACATCCATAGTTCAGGTATACATGATGACGTCGCAAGTTGAAGGTGAAGAGAGAGAAAGTATGAGGATATTGAACAGGTAATTCGGTACATATGTGATAGTCATGGAGGGATTGAAACGCAACCGTAGGCGAAGGAGTAGAAGAAACGGTTACACGAGAATATGTACTTGATAATAGGAATAGGAGAGAAGTAAGGCTAGTTAAGTTCAATAGTAAATTTATCCTAGTAATAGCTGGTATAGTCTATTCAAGAATCTTGAGACAAGGGGGTATACTTGAAAAAGGACCGAAACATGGGAGGTTTAAAGTCAGATTTTGAAATCAGATACTGGACTGTAAAGCGTACCCAGGAGTAGATATAGACTCATAACAATTTAGCAGTGATTAAGAGTAGGCTGAATTTTATGAGACTCGTCAGGAGCAATCGATGTACAAAGAAGTGGAATACAGTAGTACTAAGGAAAGAAGAGATGAGATTTATGTTCTCTGAGGCTACATATACTGCGATAATTAACAGCTCAATAGTTGGAAAGAAAAACGTAGGTACAAAGACGCTAACTGCGAAGAAACCATGGGAAACATAAGAAATCCTTCAGTTGATCAATCAAAGACAGAAGTTCAAAAATATTCAGGAAAATCAGTAATTGAGAAGTATGTCACTTAAGGATGAAATGAACAGGAAGTGCAGAGAAGCTAACGTGAAATGGCTGCACGAAAAATGTGAAGAAATCAAAGAAGAAATGATTCTTGGGACGACTGACGCAGCATATAGAAAATTCAAAGCAATCTTCCACGGAATTAAAAGCAAGCTTGGTAACATTAAGAGCACAATGGGAATTCCAGTGTTAAATACAGAGGCGAGATCGGATAGTTGGAAAGAGTACACTGAAGGCCTCTCTGATTGGAACAACTTGTCTGATGGCGTGACAGAAGAACAAACAGGAGTCTGTATGGAAAATATTGGTGATTAGAATCAGATTTAAAAAGCGCTTTGGAAAATTTAAGATCAAAGAAGGCAAAAGGTATAGACAACATTCAATCAGAAGTTCTAAAATCATTGGAGGAGGTGGCAAAAGGTCTATTCTCACTGGTGTGTAGAATGTATGAGTCTGGCAATATACAATCTGACAGAGAGAAATATAATCTGCACGATTTGGAAGACTGCAAGAGCAGAGAAGTGTGAGAATTATCGCACAATCAGCTTAACAGCTCAAGCAACCCAGTTGCTAGGAAGGATAATACACAGGAGAACGGAAAAGAAAATTGACGTTCTTAACGTTCATAGATTTGTGGTCCTGGCGAAAGCGTTCGGCAATATCAAATGTTGCAAGATGTTCGAAATTCTGAGAAAAATACGGGTAAGGCAAAGGAGAAGAGTAATTTGCAATATGTACAAGAGACAAGAAGGTAAATTAACAGTGGAAGACCAAGAGCGAAGTATTCGGGTTAAAAAGGGTGTCAGACAGGGATGTAATCTTTCGCCTCTACTGTTCAATCTATATACCGAAGAAGCGATGACGGAAATAAAGGAAAGATTGAAGAGTGGAATTAAAATTCAGGGTGAAATGATATAAGATTTGTTGATGACTGATTCCCTCAGTGACTGTGAAGAAAAATTACAGGGTCTGCTGAATGGAATGAACAGTCTAATGAGTACAGAACAGGGAATCAGTAAATCAGAGAAAGGCGAAATTGATAGAAGCAGTAGAAGTGAAAACAGCGAGAGACTTAGCATCGTGACTGATGATCAGTAATTAGATCAAGTTAGGGTGTTACGCAACGTAGGCAGCAAAGAAACCCACGACGAACAAAGGACGACGTCAAATTCACACTAGCACTGCCAAAAAGGGAATCGTGCTTACCTGGCTTCTGCTGGTGGCTCACCGACCATACTGCTGACTTCAATGACTTCTTGCGGGTACTCGAGCACAGCGTCCGCCCAGCCCCGCGTGGCCATCACCTGCAGGTGGTCCTGTATGAAGGCGACGGCAGCCCTGGTGGCGTCCGGGCACGAGTGCCTCACTGCCGTGACGGCCGTCGCCGCTGCGGTCTCGACGGCCAACTGCGAGATCAGCTGCCGCTCGCAGGCAGCCTTCAGGGCCGACAAGCCGTATTTGTCGGCCGCCGAGAGCAGCTGGGCGGCCGTGTCGGGCCGCTGGGGGGCCTGCAGGGTATACGTGTAGGCCACCAGGAGCCTCAGCACCGGGCCCTCCACGTCGTCGATGCTCACCTGGCCGCAGCTGGCCTCCAGCATGTCGTGCGCGAACATCGCTGCGAACACGGGGCTCGCGGCTGCCAACACGGCCCTGTGAGCCGCCACCCTCGTCTCGCCCGCCACCAGCGTCACCAGGGCGCCGTCACCCCCGTCTACCAGGGCGGCCAGGGCCTCGGTTGTGTTGTTCTGAACCTCCGTAACTGCCGACATGGTGGGTGGTCCTGAAACACAGTGCCACTGAGCAGCCCTCACACTGCATCCTCAACACTTGTACGAGGCGCATGCATACCTGTGTGAAACAACAGCTGATAAAAGTGTTGTACACCCTAAATCGATTGCAACGTCACCAGTTTCCTTCAAATGACAAGGGCCCGTACTGCTTCGTGATCACCTAAGGTTTGTAACTACCAGCGCGGTGCTACGATAGACTGCTTTCACCTTCTAAAAATGTTATCGTTCTCAGTCAAAAGATGGTTTATTTATGTCATAGCAAAAAAATTGGCGAAGCAACAAACGTCTTTCAGCCCTAAAGTTACAGGACTTCTATTTAAATCCAAGCTCGTGGCACCTCTGAGAAAAATTTTCTTCCTCCTTATCTCAGGTTCCTCAGATCCGTGACACCTCATCAGAAGCAATGTACATGTAATGCAGAAATCGGTTTCCTCGGTGAATGTCTCAGGGTAGGCACGATTAAACTTTACAGGCCGCCTTGACTGAGCGGTTCTAGGCGCTTCAATCTGGAACCGCGCGCCTGCTACGGTCGCAGGTTCTAATCCTGCCTCGGGTATGGATGTGTGTGACGTCCTTAGGTTTAAGTAGTTCTAGGTTCTATTGGACTGGACCTCCGATGTTAAGTCCCATAGTGCTCAGAGCCATTTGAACCGTTCTGAACCACTGTAAGAGTCTGAATTCATTAGTAAGTTTAACTCTCCTTTTAACAGATTGATATCTGTGTCTTCTTTCTTAAGAAAAAGATTCAGCGCCCACCTCCGTGGTAAACAATGCTGCATAATACAATCATAAATCATGTCGCCATTTTATCCGAATGTTGCAAGCTATGGTGTACCCAGGTATTTCCAGGTTGAGCAGTTTAGGAATTAAACTCGTTGCCTCCATTTCCAGAACGTGTGTTATGGAACTTTCGCACAAATATATATTTATATCTCCTTTTGGCGTGGACGTGTTTGTATAGCATCTTTGCCCCACAGAACGTTCGGATGGTTATTAGATGACAGATACGTCATGGTTAAACCAAAGTAAGCTCTATCACAGCTCCGACATCACTCTTGACTCTCCTGGTGGTATGAGGGGGCAAACGACGGAGTCAGTGAAACAGTTCCCCACCCTACAATGTAAACTGGTTTCCTAGATTCAGACAAATGGGTTTCGCGAGCACGGCGTCCACTTTTTTCGAATCGTCCCGAATTAGCACCTCCATTCCACCAGCGTAAGAGGTCTGCCGGACCGTTACGGTGCCGGGAGAGCGCCTAAGGATTCGTCCCAAGGCTTCTGTCACGCCAGCTCGACGTGGATGGAGACGCCGAGGCAGTGCTGAACAGAGCGTAGCGCCGGAGGTCAGCGCAGGGTCGCAGGCCAACACGTACACTGCAGGCCTCTGGAAGCCACCCGACCAACCCAAGTCTTCCTTCCCCACCCCTCATTAGTTAGTTGTACACTTGTTTCCATTTTATATCGCTTTGTGGTTTTTTCGCCTCCCCATACCAAGTATGCACTCAATGTTATAGGCTCAAAACTTTGGACACTGGCGTTGTAATCGCATAATGAACGACTTTTTACTGTTGTTTAAAGGTGTTGTTACCGTATTTTCCTACATCCAAGTGGTGCTGCATGTAAATAAACGAAGCGGTAAAAGCTGTAAAGCGGTTTACATTTCCATACAGTCTTCGAGCATCGATATGTTCCTCGTCTAAGAATCAGACGTCATTGTCTTATAAATCTTTAATGTATCCTGAGATCAGTGGTGTAGTATTCTACTTTATTGTGACACTTGCAATCCGACTGTAGTTTACACTGAGCTTCCACAGAGTCTTTCACTCAAACGGTTTTCTAGGTCATCACAAATTTGCCGAGATACTGAGCGGGATCGCGTCTGAATTATTAGTAGACAGAGCCATGGTCCCGATCACCTTCAGCATATTTTGGAGACACAATCTTCGTGCGTGTCTGCGCCATGTAACCGGCAGAGAAACGTGTGTGAAATGCAAGTAGTGGACTGGATATGCAGGGCGCGGCGGTGAGACACGCTGGACTCACATTCGGGAGGACAGTGGTTCGACCACACACCATGCAGTGGTCTGCAGCAGGTCTGCAGACCAAGGGCGAATGAGTGGATGTGGCTGCTTGTCATTTGTGTCTTCTGCACCGGTTTTCTGTTTGCTGTCCACCCACACAGGTTTTTCTTCATAGAGTCTCTCTCAATCGGAGTGCCGTGATGGTGCCCTGGGAGAGGCATGACCTTTAAGGTAGCCCTACCGGTCTTCATTACCGAATGTTCCACAAATTGCAACAGGTATTTACTTGTCGGTGTGTCGTTTCCCAGGAAAACCGTGAGGAAGTGGTTTCATTTCGTCCATCATTAAAGTTGTTTACTAGCTTTCCAATGAGTACAACGTGCATTAAACTACTTTTCAATATTTGTATAACTTCCAGTGGTGGCGATGTTTTCTTCTACAGTGTAATTTCCGTGAGTGGGTCACACAAGTCAGAAACGATTTCACGTTGCCATCAATTTGGAATCTTTACAGTCGTCTCATCAGTATGAATTGCAGACTTCTTTATCCTTTTTCCATCCAAATTAGGAATTAATCAGCGAAAGTACTCGACGCCCTCTTGAAGGTTTTTTATTAATGAGAAAACATTTGACAGCTTTTGATATTAGTGTATCACTTTCTTCCACCCCTCAGGGGCGTTTTTGATGTGATGGGGCCTTCCACTGTAATTCCACGTGTCTGATGGCATCTGGTCTTTATCAACCAACTGGTCCAGAAATAGGCAAATAATCGACGAAACTAGTTTTTCAGACAGTATTTTCTGAATAGACGGCCAACCATGATCCAATATTTCTAAGACAATATATCGTACTCTATATAGATTGTTAGATAACAATGTCTTTCTTCATTTTTCTTAAGAGGGGGACTTCTTTCCACGTCGTTGATTGAAATGAAGATTGCAACTCGTAATCTCTGGTTCAGGAAATAAATTTCCAGCTGATTGGAATGGACATTAGCAACTTCCAGAGTCATTATGAGAGAAGAAGGTTCCATCCGAGCACATTTTCATTTGTTAAGTAATAATAAATATTAGGACTATGTAGTACGTATCAAATAGTGAGGTGCATTCTGACTCCTAACATGTACACAATTGTCTTTCATGATTCAAACAAACTGTTAGTGGTTAAATTGTGCTCTAAGCAAAATCCCCCCCCCCCCATGAACCATGGACCTTGCCGTTGGTGGGGAGGCTTGCGTGCCTCAGCGATACAGATAGCCGTACCGTAGGTGCAACCACAACGGAGGGGTATCTGTTGAGAGGCCAGACAAACGTGTGGTTCCTGAAGAGGGGCAGCAGCCTTTTCAGTAGTTGCAAGGGCAACAGTCTGGATGATTGGCTGATCTGGCCTTGTAACAATAACCAAAACGGCCTTGCTGTGCTGGTACTGCGAACGGCTGAAAGCAAGAGGAAACTACAGCCGTAATTTGTCCCGAGGGCATGCAGCTTTACTGTATGATTAAATGATGATGGCGTCCTCTTGGGTAAAATATTCCGGAGGTAAAATAGTCCCCCATTCGGATCTCCGGGCGGGGACTACTCAAGAGGATGTCATTATCAGGAGAAAGAAAACTGGCGTTCTACGGATCGGAGCGTGGAATGTCAGATCCCTTAATCGGGCAGGTAGGTTAGAACATTTAAAAAGGGAAATGGATAGGTTAAAGATAGATATAGTGGGAATCCGTCACGTTTGGTGGCAGGAGGAACAAGACTTTTGGTCAGGTGAATACTGGGTTATAAATACAAAATCAAATAGGGGTAATGCAGGAGTAGGTTTAATAATGAATAAAAAAAGGAGTGTTTGTAGAATACTACAAACAGCATAGTGAACGCATTATTGTGGCCAAGATAGACACGAAGTCCATGCCTACTAGCTCTGCACATGACGAAATTGATCAATTGTATGATGAGATCAAAGAAATTATTCAGCTAGTGCAGGGAGACGAAAATTTAATAGTCATGGGTGACTGGAATTCGAGAGTAGGAAAAGAGAGAGAAGGAAACATAGCGGGTGAATATGGATTGGGGGTAAGAAATTAAAGAGGAATCCGTCTGGTAGAATTTTGCACAGAGCATAACTTAAACATAGCTAACACTTTGTTCAGGAATCATGAAAGAACTCTGTATACATGGAAGAACCCTGGAGATACTAAAAGGTTTCAGAAAGATTATGTAATGGTGAGACAGAGATTTAGGAACCAGGCTTCAAATTGTAAGACATTTCCAGGGGCACATGTGGACTCTGATCTCAATCTATTGGTTATGAACTGTAGACTGTAGACTGAAGAAACTGCAAAAAGATGGGAATTTAAGGAGATGGGACCTGGATAAACTGAAAGAACCAGAGGTTGTACAGAGTTTCAGGGAGAGTATAAGGGAACAATTGACAAGAATGGGGGAAATAAATACAGTAGAAGAAGAATGGGTAGCTCTGAGGGATGAAGTAGTGAAGGCAGCGGAGGATCAAGTAGGTAAAAAGACGAGGTCTAGTAGAAATCCGTGGGTAACAGAAGAGATACTGAATTTGATTGATGAAAGGAGAAAATATAAAAATGCAGTAAATGAAGGAGGCAAAAAGGAATACAAACGTCTCAAAAATGAGATCGACAGGAAGCGCAAAATGGTTAAGCAGTGATGCCTAGAGGACAAATGTAAGGATGTAGAGGCTTATCTCACTAGGGTAAGATAGATACTGCCTACAGGAAAACTAAAGAGAGCTTTGGAGAAAAGAGCCACTTGTATGAATATCAAGAGCTCAGATGGAAAACCAGTTCTAAGCAAAGAAGGGAAAGCAGAAAGATGGAAGGAGTATATAGAAGGTCTGACTGTTATTTTATGCTGTTGAGTTTCTTAGATGAGCCTTACAGCCTACACAATCCGTTCTGACAGAAGAAAAGCGCTAATATCCATCGTGATTCTGCTAATTGATTCTTACTTTCTTCTCTGACAACACTGGATCTGTGTGACTTCGTGCTATAGAGTATAGCAGTAAGGGTGCTCCCTGCTTCCTCGTAACGTTGATGACATCCTGTGACACATTGTTTCCTTAACAGGCCAGCGTTCATATAAGTCCAACTTCCTTCCGTTCAAAGTATCGTTACACTCTTTCTATGGCAGGTAGACCACAAGGCATGAGGACACGTTCTGCTAGAGACAGGAATTCCTCGCCCTCTTCTTGCTTGCTTCACATGACTGATCATAGCGGACGAAAAGTGCACCTCCAGCCGATTTCTCCGTCGCTACTATTCCAGAAACAGCAGGTGTGTGACTTGACACTACAGTGTCTTTCACAGGGCAAGACAATGTTTTGTTTAGAATTTTTATAGTACTGCGAACTTTTTACATTCTGCTAGCTAATGAATCTGGCACAATGTGTACGGTGTGGGTGAAAGTCGTTTTGACAAAATGTTTAGGGAAACAGTTGTTTACAGGAAACTATTTTTCTTAAAGTCAGAAATGACGCCTCGAGGATATTAACACATTGTAGTAGTGTGAACTACGACAATTATTCTCTCTCTCTCTCTCTCTCTCTTTGTTAAATAAGCCCAATCCCTCGTAGGTATTCGGCCGACAAGTATAGATATCCGACACTATGACGTGAAAAGTAATTTCAGCTCTGAATTTTATGTACGGAAATTTGCTTGCTGGTTACCTCTGTGTACTTGCATGCCAAGAAATGTGGCAACTCGACACAATCGTGCCCCAAAGCTCATTAAAAATGAGGGAGAAAACATAAATATTGCCTGTTCTCTTTCAGCTGTGTTGCGAACCGTCGTGTTTATAATTACTAGCACCTACTGTTAAACTTTGCCTGTAATGTCTGAATTCATTTGAGAATAGACGTAGAATTTAAGGCTTGCCTGCTCAGCAGGCAATGAAACGTATTAATCATTTAATTCGTCGTATGATTCTAGTCAGCAGAGGATAAACTGTTCTCTCTTGCTGGACTGAAACGAGTTTTAACAGCTGTTGTAGCAGAGAGAGAGAGAGAGAGAGAGAGAGAGAGAGAGAGAGAGAGAGAGAGAGAGAGAGAGAGAGAGTATAAACATTGCCGTGTTTGTAAATAGTAAAGTCTCCAACATGGAGGAGGAGGAGGAGAGGACCATTGTTGTGGGACAGACGGAAGAAGTAGCATAGTTTGCAAAGGAAAAATGAAACACGATCATATTGTGGCGAAAGCATTTGAAACTACTCTTTTAGATGATTTCAATAGAACTATGGCTCGCAGTTAATTTTTGCTTACACAAAATATTTTGAAAATATCGATTCCGAAGATATTTGCATGCATTACCAACAATAGATGCGTCGAAGAATAACATTAACGAACGTTGCCTTCTACAGCAACTTTCCGAAGGCCATTTTTGAATGTTTACTGATTTGTCATTTGTATTATTTGCTAAATTTTAGATTTGTTGAATTATGAGAAGATTTTTGTCTGTGTAACCAGTGACAATTTTTTGTTTGTAGGATATGGATTTCTTGTAGGATATGGATTTCAAGTGGGCAGATTCTGATACGAAGGTATTTTCAAGAGATATGGGGTTAAGACTCTTGGTTTGAATTTAAATGAATGATGTTTTTTGGACATCGTGTAAATTAACCGTTGGAAGATATGTTAATTACGTTCCAGTCGACTCCGCCCACGAGAGTTCATAAATATTAACTTCTAGTAAGAGAGCAAATGAATTAATTCACTAGTTAACACGGAATATGCATGGCTTCGGTTAATTGTACAAGATTCTTGAAGTCAGCCAGAGTTTGTTTCTATGAGAGATGTTCTAGAGCTGGGGACTACATACCGTTGAACGCAGGATCGGAAAGAAGGTGCCGAGGTCTTTCTCTCCTGCACATTCTTTGCCCACAAACGAATAAGTACAAATAGAGCTTAGGATTAGTGGAAATGGAAGCCTAAATAGGTATTATGAGCGTGCAACTGAAGACTGTCACACTTTTTACAATCACCACCCTACCCAGTCCTCTGTAATAAGTTCAATATATTATGTCTTTTATAGACCATTTCCCCTCGATCGCTGCTTCCAGTGCCAAACCAAGTACACTGAATACCAACCTTTCCGTAAAGTTAGCCTGTGGCCATCCTTTGACTTGTGCTTCCTCGTTTGAGTTTTATCTGCATTTGATGTTCAACATTTTACTGTGAAAGCACATAAGAAGTCTTTCACAATTTTTGCTCCAGGATATTACATTTAGTTTGCAAACGGAAGTTTTGATTTAGACACGTTCCAGGAATTTCTGCCTGAAGTAGTGTATTTATACTCCTCAGCACCGAAGTTTCATTTGCGGAATTTTTTTTTTTTAAACTCCTTTCTTATTCGTTTGATACTTGATTAACGGCGGCAGGCTGTTTTAAATGAATTTTTTTACTTCCGTTCTTACCCCTTCTATATAAATTACTCGTATTGGCTCATAACGTCTCATTTCATGATCAGAGGATTTACCTATGTTCACAAATTCAGGTAATATGTACAGTCTGCTTTCTTTAATCTTCTTTCCACAAGTACAGTATCAGAAAATGTACTCGGGCACTTACATCTATTCTGCATCGGAACTTTTCTTTCAGTGTATCATATCGTAATTTTTAATACATAATTATAGTTATCATATAACAAAGTAAAATCAGACTGACTGGCTTTACTGATTCTGCAAGATAGTTTACTACACTCATTCTGCAAGGTAGTGTTGGTCGTAATACATCTGTTTACATAAAAGTCAATATCTTTACTTATTTCAGAATATCTGAAGATATCTTATCGCTTCCTTGCTGGCTTCCTTTTTTTAGGCTGAAAGTAATTCAGTACGATCACATTACCAACACGACTGATCACAGGGTTCTTAATCGAAATTCATCATCTTTCACCCTCGAGGACAGTCGTTCTCCGTCGCAAGACTTTCGATCTGTTCCTTCATCTTATTTTAGCCTAGTGCAGTCCGGAACCTTATTTCAACACGTTTACTTCCCATCTTCCCTCGCATAACATCAGTTTTTATTAGAAGTAGTTGGTTTTCAATTTTCCTACACATTTCTTTCATCCTTCTTGGTTTTACTTTCTTGCGCCTGTTGTTTTGATTTGTCGCTGTCTTTCATTCGCATCCATTTAATGTTTATGCCCAGCTTTCATTGATAGCATGCGTTGTTTTGCCATTTTGCTGTGTTTGTATGGGCCTCTGACATTAAATGCTTCCAGCTTAACTGCTTCTTAAATGTCCCAACATTTTTTTCATCGATCACTAACCTCTAGATTTGTAGAATTTCCACTTTGCATAATTCATTTTTATTCATTAACTAATACAGTTTCTCTCAGACTGTTTGTTTATAATTAAATCATGCTGTTCTCAGCTGTTACGTATTCATTCGCACTCTATCGGAGTTCGGTAGTCATGTTGGAAACACATTTCACGTCCTGTTTCTACTATTGTATTTTAAATAGGAAGCCACTGACTATACTAGTTAGATCAGCTAGTTAACACAAGGAGGATATGAGCTGAATCCGTACCTGTACCTCTGTGTACCTTTCAGTCCAGTGTTTCGGTCAAATAATTTATGTTCCTTAAGAGCTTTTGCGTTGTTTACCTCGTGCTATCCATGAAGACCCCTCGCAGCGTCCTTATTGTGCGAGTTCCCTTCTTTGTGCTGAGTGCTACTTCGATATCAGAGGAAAGAGGAAAATCCAAATCATTCTAGGCAACATCAGTTAATGGGCGATACCTGGTCTCCCACAATTTGATTGTGATAGTGAGAAGTCTAAGGGCGTTCATTGTGCAGCGGAGTGTGCTAAGTGATGCCGTGTAGCCCAGTCAGCGAAGACCAAATAATGCCAAATAGGGGAAAAGTTTTTGTAGTCGCAAATTTTTGTGCAGTGGTATGCGATGACCAATACACGCTTCCAGTGTGCGTTCACCGCGATGTCGGCAAACATGGATACGACCATCGTGATGCCGAAACAGAACCTGGGTTCATCCGAAAAATGACGTTTTGCCATTCCTGCACCCAGGTTCGTCGTTGAGTACACCATCGCAGGCGCTCCTGTCTGTGGATGCAGCGTCAAAGGTAACCGCAGCCACGGTCTCCGAGCTGATAATCCGTGCTGCTGCAAACGTCGTCGAACTGTTCGTGCAGATGGTCGTTGTCTTGCAAGCGTGCCCATCTGTTGACTCAGGGATCGAGACGTGGCTGCACGACCCGTTACAGCCGTGCGGATAAGATGCCTGTCATCTCGACTGCCAGTGATACGAGGCCGTTGGGAGCCAGCACGGCGCTCTGTATTACCCTCCTGAACCCACCGATTCCATTTTCTGCTAACAGTCATTGGATCTCTACCAACGCGAGCAACAATGTCGCGATACGATAAACCGCAATCGCGATAGGCTACAATCCGACCTTTATCAAAGTCGGAAACGTGATGGCACGCATTTCTCCTCCTTACATGAGGCATCACAACGTTTCACCATGCAACGCCGGTCAACTGCTGTTTGTGTATGAGAAATCGGTTGGAAACTTTCCTCATGTCAGCACGTTGTAGATGTCGCCATCGGCACCAACCTTGTGTGAATGCTCTGGAAAGCTTATCATTTGCATATTACAGCATCTTCTTCCCGTCTTAAATTTCGCGTCTGTAGCACGTCATCTTCGTGGTGTAGCAATTTTAATGGCCAGTAGTGTACAGAAGTATCGAAGAAGGGGTGTTAATATTGGCAAAATCACCAGATTAGGTATGTAGAGCAAGATTATATTTCAATCACTTGTTTTTTAATCTACATGTGACCCTTACAGGTGCTTGTTAGTCAAATAACGAGGTCAGTACACTTGTTTCATTGTAACTTCGTCTTTCGCGGTATAAACCTGTGTGCAACAGAATGTTTCCTTCTTCCTGAAAAAGGAAATTAATTTTGTCTGTTACAACCTTGTTCTGGGCGGCTATGTAATTGTAACACTAGTCTCTACTTTGCCGCTCTTTATACTGAATTCAAGGTATTACTACCGGCAACAACTGCAAAATAAAGCTTACTCACTTCATAGAACAGTACGTATGTCACTGGATACGCGATGTTCTGTGGCTGCAGGTCCTAGCGCATTTAGATGAGCCTCGAAATAAAACACGACGCTGTCTTCAGCTATAGGAATGACTTCCACAGCTCAGGGACATTACACAGCTGAGTGTACCTGGCGTCAACATGACAGCGACTACATTCTTAGACCCAAATCCTACGCATTAGATCGCATGCATTACGACAATTCCAAGCGTAGGAACTAGGAAAAACAAATAAAAGGTAATTGCCATCGTCAAACAGGAAAGCGGGACTATGACATACGACATATTTCTTTTAACGATAGCTTACTCACGACCATTTATGCTTCTGCTCTCTCTCTCTCTCTCTCTCTCTCTCTCTCTCTCTCACACACACACACACACACACACACACACACACACACACACACACACACACACACAGCATTAATAAAGTAATTATACAACAGTCTACACAAATGAAGTAGTGGTCGGTATTATTTCGGAAGTACGAGTATCGTGAAAGTCTCTGGTGATTTGATGTATTTAACTTTTTGAACTGTATTGCCAATGAAGGCACATCTAATTACATGGCTATGTCTTTCGAACGACGTGATCTCTTCCTCTCGCAAGGCACACACGGCTAGCTGCCGTATTCCTGTCGCGCGCATTATACTCAGCTCACTGAGCAATGTGTTGTCACCTATCAACTGTTTACTTTTCTCAGCAACAACCGTTTTATTCGCGAATCAAATTTTGTCAGTTTGCAAGCCGTAAGTCAGTAACCAGTAATGGCATGTGCGTCTCGCATTGCCCGACGGCTACGCTCGTCATTATTTTAATACTCCTCAGAAGAAGAAAAGGAATAAAGTCCTTTGTTAAGTTTCCATTCCAGTCGCTCAGTGTTAAAAATACGATGGGTTATGGGATTCAATCACAATTCCAACAGCATTGGCGCTTTATTTTTGTGTGAATTGTTAACCTTTTCTCATTCGATGAAGCATCAGTATTTGTAACGGCCACATTTCTCTTGTTGACCGCTTTAATTGTACTTCTTGCCAAAACACACAATTATTTTAACATTCATTTTTGGAACAGCTACTGTGACGGAATTCTGGAAGTGTCTCATTAAACAAGTATTTGGCGACCAGAGAGCTCAATAGCTTACCAAGAACCTCATTGTGTCTATTTGTGGTATAGTTCAATTCTTTTATCTCGGCGGCTCGCGCATGCCCGCCCAGACGCGGGAGATTGCTGCGTTGCCAGTTGTACGCGCCAAGAGAAGCAGCGCCATAGTATAGTATAGTTCGCAAACTTACGTCTAGGGGGGAGCGCGCAGTTCACGAAGTAAAGCCACCACGGCCGCATTAAGCCTTTCGCTGCTACAGAGACGTGCTCCCCGCATTCCGTGCTGTGCGCGATTTTGTCGTCACTGCACTACTCGCCTGTGCAGACATGGTGTTCCGACTGCTTTGACACACTTATTCGATTTCACATGAACTATCTGGCCCAAAAATTTGATTTTAACACATCATCTTCACTGATACATTCCCCCCGTAAATGACTTAATTTTGTTTCGATGTTCAACGCAGTTATTGCGCAGCATTAAGTGTAGTAAACCATTCCACGAAATTTTGAAGAGTTTGCAGAGGTAAAAGTCCATAGCGTATACTTTCCATATGGTCGATTTTAGTTGCCACTATATATTTCAGATAATTACATTCAAACGAATGAAATTCATGAAGACACTTCGATATTGTTTTTAAATAAAGAAAACATCAAACACCCCACAAGGTTTGAACTCAGAACCTGTTGCTTAGCAGCCAAGCACCTTCACCATTACGCAAACACAGCTCGTCATTCAACATAATTCCTGGAGGGCTTTAAGGTGTCACGCAAAATACCGACAAACACTGTTGGTATGACTATGAATTATTCACGTTTCGTCGAAGTACAATAGGAAATAGCCGGCCGTGGTGGCCGAGCGGTTATAGGCGCTACAGCCTGGAACCGCGTGACCGCTACGGTCGCAGGTTCGAATCCTGCCTCAGGCAGAGATGTGTGTTATGTCCCTAGGTTAGTTAGGTTTAAGTAGTTCTAAGTTCAAGGCACTGACAACCTCATAAGACCCATACTGCTCAGAGCCATTTGAACCATTTTGAACAATAGGTCCGGTTAGTGAGAATTTCCTTGCTATTGCCTGAATTAGGAGGCTTAATGCTAGGTGTAATTAATAGAATATGAAGCAATTGGTATAAAGAATGATTTTTCCAAACTTTCTATAAAAGAAAGTCTGCTATCAAGACATTGCTTCTGTTCAATTACTTTATTTATGACTGAACGTTTCTAAAACTGAAGACACTCGTCCGTGCTCTGAACTGCAGTCTACCTCTGGCAACGTCGTTCTCTGTTCATTGGCTGACTTGTTTTGTGACGTCAGATGCGCAGAACGAACCTAAACCCGGCCGCCATCGTAAATGACGCGCACTTTAGCATAAGAGAAGAAATTTCCTGTTTATTTTCATACTAGGAATGTCTTGTTTCGCTAGCTGCGATAACTCTTACAGATTTACAGTCGTTGGAATCTATAAACTAAAATAGAAAGCACAACTTCAGGTAAATCGCCACAGATAAGAAAGTTCGATGTGTTTACAAACCGGTAAAGGTAAAGTAATCTCCTCCTTGTGTGCCATCATTCGCCAATACTTCGTTTCCATGTCTGCAGCGGTTTAAGAGATATGAGGCACGTTCTAAATATTTCATTCCCGTGGGCGTGAGATAGGGAAATTGCCTTCACAAAGAATATTCCAGTCATTGCCAAGTGTTCTTCAGTCTAAAAACGTTATAAAAACAGGTTTGTCTTTGCTTAATTTTGTCTTCTAAGACGAGTCATAGGGTCACTATTGTCACGTCCCTACAATTTTCTGCAGCACAAACTCATCTTTTCCGAGGTCAACGACTTGGGGTTTTTCCAAGCTTCTGTAGGTATTACGAATCAGCATTTTGCCACCATGACTTATTAAACTGATACTATTTTGGTAATATTCACACCTGTCAGCACCTACTTTGTTTGGAATCTGAGTTATTACATTCTAGCACAATGGCATAAAAACGGCGATTACAGAGATAGACCCCAACGTCTTCTCCGAAAACTGTTTCACTGACGGTGTTAGTCCTAGTTCCGCTTTAACCATCGGAAGAATATCAGAATGGCGGATATCGAAAGATGCGACCATGTGATAGAAAAGCAACTGGAATCAGACAGGAGATAACGCCACTGCGCATTTTCCGACAACTGTCTCCAACCGCTAATTCGAGAACCCACACAGAATGGCAACTGATTAGACTATAAACACAGGGATTAATGATGACGATTTCAACGTAGGGGCGATGGTTACTGAAGCCAATACATCCTTCACGAAGTGTAGGAGAATATTTACGATGGAAAGAGTAGCTAAGCAGGTGTTAGTATCTTAAGACAATGAAGGTGCGTCATTTATTTTCGATATCATGCACGTGAAGGAATTATGGGCAAAGTGTAAAATGACCAGATGGATAGAAAGTAATGTTCAGCACAATAGCCTAGCGTCCTTCAGGTTTTGGGTTACGTAATTACTGTAATTACCTAAAAACTGTAATTACTGAAGCCGGCCGGAGTGGCCGAGGGGTTCTAGGCGCTACAGTCTGGAACCGCGCGACCGCTACGGCGCAAATTCGAATCCTGCCCCGGGCATGGATGTGTGTGATGTCCTTAGGTTAGTTAGATTTAAGTAGTTCTAAGTTCTAGGGGACTGATGACCACAGATGTCAAGTCCCATAGAGCTCAGAGCCATTTGAACCATTTTTGTAATTACTGAAAAAATGTGAAGTCACTTTAAAGCAAAGTCAACAGTTAGCAAGCTACTAAAGCTACCTCAAGATTTAATTGAAACAAAAATAGCTCTTTTAAGCAATGACACAGCTATATCTAAATTTCACTATCGTTTATGACGAACATGCTTCGTCGATGAACTTTGATTCTGACACGACATTCTTCACCTAGGAGTACAAAATGAGTCCTGAGCTGGAGTGCGATCCAAAAATAAAAAGAACAGCTACTTCCGACCACTTTACGGTGTGTGGCGGAGGGTACTTGGGGCAGGAAGGCGATTCTGGCCTCCGTCGCCGCGTCAGCCTCGCTGCCGCACACTCCTCTCCTCCACGGCAACAGGTACTTTTTTCCGCGGGTGTGGCCGCACTGCGCCAGCTGCCCGGGGAAGTCCCGGCCTCTGTGGAGCCTGGGCTGGCCGCGGCGGGCGGCCGCTCCCCGGTGGCAGACCGCTCTCTCTCTCTCTCTCTCTCTCTCTCTCTCAGTGGCTGTGTGTCTCCTCAGTGTTTCAGCCTCGCAGGCAGAGTATTTGCCTCCGCGCCTATCAGCAAAGCGTCAACCACACCCGCGTATTGTGGCTGTTGAGACGTTTACGCCCCACATGAGGTTGCCAACGTGGAAGCTTCAGTCTTGCCAGCTGAAGTATCCGCCCACGCCTTACGGCACAAATTTCAACATGTCTAGACACGCAAGCTTCATCCATCGTGCTTCACAAAACTAAAATGTCAGCAAGTCTTACAATAGTATAAGCAACCCGGCAGTGGCAACGATTCACTTTAGGTTATCTCCTTTATACAGAACATGTGCAAGCGTAACATCTGACACAGTAATGAAAAACTTACGAGATCGCCATTTATTCTGATTTTTTTCCGATACACAAGTTGTTAGGGCTTGACAAACATATCCCTATATATAACGGTAGGTTCGTGTAGACGGGAAACAGTTTTACATTTATTGGGTAATGTATTCGAATTTCGCGGATCCAGACTGACCGCCGCTGTTTGCGAAACACGAAAATTTGGGCCGGATCTGAACTCTAACCCGAATGCCGCACAAACTTCAACAGCTCACGTCAATCCGGGTTCGTAGAATGCGAATCCATTTGGTAATGTTTACCACAGCTGCAATCGTGAGAAGAGAGTGTCTGCATCTCTCAAGGGCACTAAAGTGTGATCCGGAGATGGGATTAACATGTACACTGCAAACATGGAGTTGAATTTATTTCAGAACTACGTGTCACTGTATTTCGATTTAGAATCTCGTTGAGTACACTGGAATATGCAATTGGAATTATCGTACATTGATGGAGACTAATGGGTTACGATTTCCCACAATACTGTTGTCACGGCGTAAATACGAGACTGGAGCTATGGCTTGGCCCACTTTAAAAGTATGCTCTCTTCATCAGCGGTAGGGTTAGCTTCCGTTTTGTTTTGCAAAGAAGCAGTTGTATTTCTTGCACGGAAGGACGTTTCTAAGGGAACCTGTAGTTTTCTTTCATTTCTATTCCGAGCTCAGCAGCGAACTGCAATAGCGAGTGACGTCGGCACGAGAGTTTCCTGCAGCACATTCCTGTCTTCTGGTATCACGAGATCTCAAAACGACGTCGTCCTTATGTGTAGAACACAGCCGGTATCGGTAATTTCGAAATTTGTCTGTGCCCGTACCTCTTCAAACTGATGTCTGCATGTATCTACCAAAACCAGGTATCACGTTTTTGTGGAAAAAGCTAACGCACTCCAGAGAACAAGACGGGCTGCATGTCGTGCAGACAAATATGGCCGCCGATATGCGGCAGTCTGTGTCGGCAGCTTCGGCAGCCTTTAGTGCGCACCGCGAATACGGCACGACGCTGCTTTCAGCTGTAGGGACAACCTGTGTGCGCCTCACGCCGCCCTGCACGGCGTGTGGAGCAGCCACCAACGACGCTCTTAAAGCCCAACTCCAGAAAATAAGCTGCTTATGTGTGAGCAGTAATGAAGAGGAGATGAGGTTATTGCAACATTTTCAACATTTCGCGGCCCTGTCAGCAACTATATAAATATTAATTTGAAATTAACAACAGCCCCAGTTGCAATGTTTACCTAGATTTACCTATGTTTCAGTTGGGACAACCCAACCATCTTCAGAATAAAAGGAACTACGATTTGTCCATACTGGACAACGACAGAAACTAGAAACTATACTACAGAAATACGTCGCCACGTTGTAATAACTTACCCGGGAAACAGCCACGGCCCCACTCCGCGACCGCTGTACGGCAGCAACGGACGTTTTACTGGTACTGTCCACAGCCTCGAGAGCGCATGCGCGACACACTGTGTTGACACTCGTACCAACGAGTACTGCTAAACTTAAAATTTTATGAACAACCAGGTGCGGCTAACGAAATTGACGTACACGTTGTCCTGTAAGGAGCACAGACAAAGCGACTGTCTTAACATTTGTAATAATTTGTTGGACGTCAAAAGTGAAGGGACCAATGCGTTTACTATTTTAAGCCAACCTAGCATATTTGAGCTAAACATCGAACTTGACCGCATGGGGATAACTACGGGTTTGAAATACCGGATAATCCCAGCTATTCGGCAAAACGGGAGTGCTAAAACATGTTGATTACTCCCTACGATTATGGCGGATGGAATAACGGTTGAACACCTTCAAAAAAGTTTGTTTCGCAGCTGCAGCTGGTCGTTAAGAAGGTTATTTTTTGTCATGTAGTACGTGAACTTCGCAATGCAAGAGGTGAGTACTATTCGGAGGGTTGGGTGCGTGAGCCGTTTGCACCACGTGTTCAGCGAATGTCGAACCACGCTTGCCATCCGCAACTTTAGGAGGGATAGGCTCCTTGTATCTCGTTAGTAAGGCTCTTCCTGTTTGGCCGATGTAAAATTTCGGACAATTGTCACATGCAATCTTGTAAACTCCGGATAATGACAATTTAGGCTTTTTTAAAGTGTGAATCAGGTTCTTCTGCAGCCTACTGTTAGTAGGCAAAATTGTCTGGAACCCCGGGTTCTTTAGAAGACGCCCTATTTAATATGAAACTTCACCTATGAATGCACTAACTTCTGGCATGATACCTAACGTGGAACTTTTAGTTCCATTATTATTTACTTTCCTGTCTTAGAGCCGTCTCTTCATTTCAAGCTCGTAACCGTTATTTCGCGCTGTTGTTTCCAGGGTTGCCAGTTCGTGTTCGAAGGCTTCTGCGGATGGGGGAATGGATATCGCTCTATGTATACTAGAACGAGAAAGTGCCATTTTATGCGGCAGCGGGTGTGCAGAATCGGCAGGTATGAGATTCTCAGGAAACTTATGCTTCCTGGAGATGAAGATGTCACATTCTATGTGATCATCGACTATACATAACTTAAGATCTACAAAGTCATACTGGGTGACTCGTTTTCAAGAGTCAACATTTTCTCGTGGAGATCGTTGAACAGTACACGTATCTGATCTATGTCTTCTTGGGATGAGTCAATTACCAAGAGAATATCATCCATGTATCTCGGCATACAACTTTATTTTCTCCGCCATCTATATATTACTAACAAAAAATTGAGATTCTATCGTATCCATGAATATATTGGAAAGAATCCCCGCTAGAGGGCTACCCAATGCTAACCCGTACGGTTGTGAGTATATTTTGTCTTTAAAAGAAAAGTAATTGTATTTCAAAACAAGGCGCGGGAGATTCATGAGCTCATCAATTTCAATATCTGACAATTTCTTATGGAAGCTTAAGTCCGATCTACAGGTACGTTGGTGCGGAGGCTGGAAACCTCAAAGGGGGGCCAGCTCGGATGTGGCATGGCAGATTACGTTATTCAGTTCATTTACCATTCGACAGAGTTTCTGAAAGTAATTTTTCTGGAAAGCGAAGTTGTCCTTAATTTTGTAATGTAAACAGACAGCCAGCTTGTGGTACGTACTATTTGTAGTGTCCATGATCGGACGTATCGGATGGAAGTTTATGTGAACTTTGAATTGTCTCGTTAGTATGGGAGGCTTCGGGTTCATATTCAGGAGTCATTTCTTTAGAAACACTCCTATTAATTTATTGGTTTTCTGCAAACTTGTTCTTATCTCTTTCTCTAACGCTTGAGTAGGATCTGATTCGATGGAAGTAATGCCATTTTGATCGAAAAATGGCTGTTTTTCTATGTATTCCGCTTTGGAAGCTATAATTAACGAGTTCCCCTTATCGGCTTTCGTAACTAGGGCGCCATTATTCTCCAGTTTACGATTAATACTTTTCACCGGTCTATAACGTAATGCTTTGATTGAGTGACAGATCATTCATTTTCTAAGATTTTACAGGATTAGCCAAACCGCGTTTGAACATTCTTTGGCGTTTTGGTACACTCCAAACCTAATTTAAGGCCTGCTATGAAATTGTCTACCACGTGTGGTTCTTTAATCGCAGGTGCGATATTGAATTTCAGCGCTTTGGACAGTAAGTGGGTCTTAGCTGTTGAAAACATTATAGAAGTTTTATTAATAACACGTTCAACAGAACGTGGGTGTGAAACCTGTATTATTGGAACATCCTTGTTGGTTACCTCTGGTAACACCCTTGGACAAATTTGACAGTTTTTTCGCATGCCTTGCAGCGTGTTTCTTCTTTCTGTTTGGCAATGACATCAGTGGCCTGTGCCCAAAAATCATCTATTTGATAATTGGAAGACTTCGAATAGTGCATCAATATTTCAAGATACAACAAATAAGCTTTCTGGTTTAATTAATCTTTCTTTGTATGCAATTCCACAACTACAATTCTGTTATTGAGGATCTGAGCTATGAATTTCTTTTTGAAAGTAGGCGATTTGTAATATAATTTTCCTACATAATTGTAAGTACTAGCATGGCCATTTCATTTATTAACAAGTGTAAACAGAATAACGTGACCCCAAAGTTTGTCAGCGGATATTCCATACCGGAAAACACAATCTTTCTTTCCGTTGAACGGACAGCACGGCTCTTATTAGAGACCCATCTGAGAAGAAATCCACATGTTCTAGGTCAAAATGCGAGTAGATTTTTGTTTTGTAGAACATCTTCACATCAGCCCCTCGGCGCCCCCCCCCCCCCCCCCACACACAGAGACAAAACGCGACGTTGTTGAGGCGGTAACGAACGGAAGAATTTCGAAACACTGACTACTTCTAACAGGGAAGAGAGGTGGTGAGCCCCACACAGTGTATCCTAGACAGACTCGTGTTCACGGTCGGTGCAGAAGTGTCTGCAGTCTGTGTTTAGCGTCCCAGGTTCGATTCCCGGCCGAGTCGCTAATTACCTTCTCTCGGGGTCTGCGTGTTTGCGCCGCCCCCGTAACGTCGGGTCATCTCCACCGCCGAGCAGATCGGCCAAGCTGAAGGAAACGTTCTTCTGCCTGAAAACTTCCTGTGGCGTACACATTTTTTACGCGCCAATGTTTTCCGGCTCAGCGTGAAACATCGCTTTCAAACGATATGAAGCACACAAAATGCACCGTCATGAATGTACCTTTATACCGTCATGGGCATTATCGTAATACGTTACGGTGCTCTTTTCCAACACACTTCTCGTGTATCAATCAAATCTAAACCTAAAGCACCACAAAATTAATATCGTGATGGGGCATGCAGTAAAACTAAGTAACCACCTACGGATCCAAACCTGAGACGACTCTGCGGAATGTGGTGGTGGGTACTTTGTTCACCGAAGCCGTTCTTCGCTGCGCCGTGACGTCATTGTTGCTGCTGCCGCCGCCGCCCCCCCCCCCCCCCACACACACACCGGTGTGCTCGCAGCAGCCGGTCTCCACCAGCCTCGCCGCGTGACGTCACGCGCTGACCCTGGACTGGCGACCCGCAGTTATCTGCACTGCGCGGACGCCCGCTTCCTGCCCACAAACCGCTGTTCCGCAGCGCCAGCGCGTCTCCTCGAAGCTTCCAGGCTTGCAGCGAAATGACGAGAAAAATCGAGAAACTGCGGCCAATAAAGACGCCTTACCGAGGATCACCCTACCCACGCGCCATTCGTGGGCGGAAGAGGAACCTAAATTTTCCCTGTCTGTTCCCTTGTGCTGCGCCGAGTACGATGGCCAGAACTTATTTTATGGCGGCTGTTTTTTGCAGTAACCCTTATATATTTGCGCTGGTCACTTTCAACAGTTCCCAGTAAGTGGCTGTTGTCTGCGCTCTGATTCGTTGATGCGGAAGAGACTGACCGGTCGCCGTATTCGGTTTTATACTACCGGAGCACTGGTGCTACATTTAGTGGCTTTGTATTGAACCAGGAGCAAGGAAAAAATCTCTCTAAATCTCGTAGCTACAGGTACGAATTCTTACAATATAACCGCGCAAAATATCGCTATATGACGTCATCCCCGCAAACTGCACTTACTTTAGATTCAAATACCAAGTTTAATTTCTGACGCTTCAAACTAAGCACAGTAAGAAACTAACTACAGTAAGGTCCGCACTGTGGATCACCACACAAAAACTGGTAAGAGTTGACGCCATCGTTTTCTGTAGTCCTGTCTGAAATATTTCGGTCGAGAAAAGCCACGTTAATAAAGCTTTGCGTGAGTTTTTATAAACTGCACCGTCCATGATGTAATTAATATATTTTTGAAGCACCTACAATAAAGAGGCTACCAAGATGGTAGTAATTATCTTTTAGCCAAATTAGAGACTAACCGTCCATAGATATAATTTTCATGTTGGACGTCCGTCTAGGTGGTAATGATTATTTGCATATTTTTATGTAAATAAGTAAAAAGAGGAAATAATTTGTACACGCAGTAAGTATAAGTAAATACGCAATACTAATTTCTGTAGGAGAAAAAGAAAGAGAAACAGCTGTTTGAAACTCCTAGATAAGGAGACAAAAATCCCTGACTTGCCGGTCGTCTTGTTTCCTTGGAGTTGGCAAAATTTACACGACAGAAGAAAGAAGGCATGGAAGGTCGGGGACATATTTTGATAAACAGTAAGGAGAGCGATATTTGCTATCAGCAGATTTGCCCAAGTATTAAGCATTTTAATCGTAAATAAACGAGAGACGGAATTATTCGTGAGTGGTAACGAAAATTCATTGTATCAGCTGTGCAACTCAGAGACAAGCAAAGGTCCTGCAGTGCTTTATAGAGGACGTTACTTCACCTACTGTGGCATTTCGTAACTTGTAATCGCAGTTTTACGTACGGAAAGGAACGACGCTTCAGTGATACTGTAAGTGAACTAAGGGTAGGTAGGGCGTGAATTACAAGTTAATGAACAGCAACACTGACAGCTCACCATACACTAGGTATTTAAGCGTTAGAAAGCACTTGTGTATAAATTTCTCAGCATTATTTTGAAAGAAGAATAAAGCCATTGATGCAGTGGTTTTCCGTACTTGGCTCTCCACGTAACGAACTTCTACATCCAATTTTAGAATTCAAACACTTACACTCGACGTATTAACGATACCCGCGTCTTTGTATACGTCAGTTACACGCGGAACCGCATCGGTTACATGTACGTACATAATTAAATTGTGTACCACAGAGGAGTAATATGGGTTCAGTAGAAGTAGGCATGTTGTTGTTGTTGTTGTTGTGGTCTTCAGTCCTGAGACTGGACTGATGCAGCTCTCCATGCTACTCTATCCTGTGCAAGCTTTTTCATCTCCCAGTACCTACTGCAACCTACATCCTTCTGAATCTGCTTAGTGTATTCATCTCTTGGTCTCCCTCTACGATTTTTACCCTCCACGCTGCCCTCCAATACTAAATTGGTGATCCCTTGATGCCTCAGAACATGTCCTACCAACCGATCCCTTCTTCTGGTCAAGTTGTGCCACAAACTTCTCTTCTCCCCAATCCTATTCAATACTTCCTCATTAGTCATGTGATCTACCCATCTAATCTTCTGCATTCTTCTGTACCACCACATTTCGAAAGCTTCTATTCTCTTCTTGTCCAAACTATTTATCGTCCATGTTTCACTTCCAAAAATGGCTACACTCCATACGAATACTTTCAGAAATGACTTCCTGACACTTAAATCAATACTGGATGTTAACAAATTTCTCTTCTTCAGAAACGCTTTCCTTGCCATTGCCAGCCTACATTTTATATCCTCTCTACTTCGACCACCATCAGTTATTTTGCTCCCCAAATAGCAAAAATCCTTTACTACTTTAAGTGCCTCATTTCCTAATCTAATTCCCTCAGCATCACCCGACTTAATTAGACTACATTCCATTATCCTTGTTTTGCTTTTGTTGATGTTCATCTTATATCCTCCTTTCAAGACACTGTCCAATCCATTCAACTGCTCTTCCAAGTCCTTTGCTGTCTCTGACAGAATTACAATCTCATCAGCAAACCTCAAAGTTTTTATTTCTTCTCCATGGATTTTAATACCTACTCCGAGTTTTTCTTTTGTTTCCTTTACTGCTTGCTCAATATACAGATTGAACAACATCGGGGAGAGGCTACAACCCTGTCTTACTCCCTTCCCAACCACTGCTTCCCTTTCATGTCCCTCGACTCTTATAACTGCCATCTGGTTTCTGTAGGCATATACTTATAATTTACGTACATTATCTTTCGCTGCTTACGGAAAGATTCCCGACACTAAGGTACACAGTGTATGTACTGGGATTAAAGTCAGCACGTGAAGTGTAACCACGGGTGTTCAGAAAGTACCAGATTCTGTGAATTAAATATTAGGCGCTGCAGTGGTTAATTGTAAGAGCACAGAAGTACTTTGATGATTAACATTTCGCGGGTGTTCCTGGAAGCACATTATGTGTACAGATATTATGTACGTTATTGAAATAATCCGTAAATGCAATGTTGTCAACCAGACTGACTAAGAATTTAAAGACTTCTTGGCCTTGTGTAAAATGAGCAAGGGGATCGAGATCATGAGTTGAGCTGCTCAGCACCGTACTGGTGTAGAAACTAAGGACGACGGGTTAAAGGCGAGACAGAGGGCTACCATGAACGATTCACTCGTTTCCAGAATTCACATTTTTCCGAAGTATTAAGTGTACGAATATGATTGCGTGCCATTACGAATTCAGCGCCTTGCCAAAATGCCGACAAGGCAAGACTTTTCATGTGTTGGAACATGCGAGGTATTTGACCAAATGTGGCAGCTGCAAAAAACTGTGTAAGGGGGTGGGGGGCTAAACGAGATTTCTGTACGCAGTCCACACAAGTCAACAGCACGCTGAAGCCACTAACTCTGAACGCCGCAGCCAAGTGTGTGGAAGACAGTGCGTCGGCGGTTAGACTTCAAACCGTACCGTCTGGATCCCTTACAACAATTAAAAGCGGACAGTTACGGCCGGCGCCTTCAGATTTGCGCCACATTGGAGGCATCAATTGAGGATGGACATTTCGCCCCCACGCTGATATTCAGCGACAAAGCAACTAACACTTTACTGAAAAAGTTTATTTCCGCAATGTGAGAGTGAGCCGTACTGAAAAACCTCACGTAATTTCGGCGCATGAAGGAGATTCGCCGAGGGTTAATGTATCCTGTGCAGTGTGACAGGCGAAGCTGAATGGGCCGTTTTAATACTGTGAGACAACTGTGGCGGGTACATCTTACCTCGATATGTTGCACTTGTGGTTGTTTCGACTACTCATTCCTTCAGGGAGCATCGATGTTTGTTGCTACCTAAACGACGAAATTTCGCATCGCTGGATTGGCCGTAGGCGGTTAACGCAAGTACTGATCAGCTTGCAAAAGCACTTAACAATGGATGTTTGAAAATCTGGAACTGGTGACGGGTTTGTGAAATTAAACTGTGTGCGTCGTGATTGCGGTTGCCTCCTATATTTAAGTCATAATGTTTATAATTTTACTACAGCCCTGTTTCTCTTAATGTTTATTTTCGAAAATCTAGCGATTAAAATAGGGTTTCATTGCACTGTGGCTGACTCAAATGAACTTGAAATATTAGCAGAAGGCCACTCGATCACTGATTACACAAAGTAGAGGCCATACTGGATGTTACCGAGAACTCGCGTCGCAGGTATGTATGCACGATGATCTTCAGAGGCATTTTGTATCTTTTTAGACCACTCGGCCAATGGGCTTGCGAAAATTTGGAAGGGCGCGAAACACAGGAAAGTAACCGTGAGACGTACAAAAAACAGACAAAAAAAACCGTGGACGGGAGAGCGCGGTCTGTACTCGTCCGGAGAGTGGGGGCTGCCGCGGGGCGCCGTGCTCACGTGTCGGCTGGCCGGCTGGCTGCACAGGTGTGGACCTGCCTCCACACTAGGGACAAGCGGTGCCCAGCACTGAACCTGCCGATTCCAACTGTGCGTCACCAAAACACTCTTCGAAACCTAACATGCGTGAAATACGTGCCACACAAAAATTGTTACTGTAACATTCCATTTCTTTGGCTCCGCTGACTGACAACCATACTGTAACCTGACAACCTGTACCAGAACTCTGGCTAAGCAACGGATCACTTTTCCACCACAACACACTTTACAAAAAATATAGCAGCCACGCGTTCTGTTGTATCTGTATGACGTCACGCAGCACACCATTACGCCACGGGTCAATGTCGACGGCCGCTATCAGCAGCTGCGAGCTGCTCCAGTTTAGGCAGCCGCCTGTACTGGAAATACGGGTACTTGCAGAGCCTTGATGCTTTGAGAAAAGTGAAACACACGACGTAAGTCTGAGAAAACTGCAGATTTTTTTCACTGATGAACTACTAAATGGTTTATGACCACATGGGCCACCAAGGCGACAGCGAAATTTTCACGAACCGTTTTTTTCTCCGTCTGAGACATTCAAGTACCGGGTGCTTGTAAGTAAAATGCAGCTACTGACCCAAGTCCACTGTGGTCTGAATATGGTAAGGCAGCGAAACACTATAGACATGCTAAAGCGTTAACGCGAAACCAGTTGGCGCCGGAGGAAATCAATTCCAATACCAGGTGCGAATCTGTCACTGTGCAACACCTCGCGGAAGTCTCCGGTGATCATACTGAACAAGTTCTGCAAGTGGCGGCTAATAATATCGACATTCTGCCTCTCTCACTTGTTTGCCCCTTCCTGTCCACATTCCGTTCCCAATGCATTAGATATGGGAACATTTCTTTCCAGTGTAAATCGGTTCCCCAAGGGCGCATTAGCATACCAAGTTTCGCTGCGATACAGCAGTCACAGCCCACGATGGACCTCTGCGAGTGGCTCAACTTGAGACTAGAAGCACACACCGGTACAGCACGGTTACTGCTGCACGCAGACTACCCTCAGCCACGTGTCAGGGCGGCACCACGCCACCGTCTCCACGTTGCGTCACGTTTTGCCGGCCCAAATATCCTGCGAGACACCACAGTGTGAAATTTTATGCAGCTATCACATTTTGCTGGTGGACAGAACACCTAATGAATTGAAAGCACCCGGAAACATCCTACACATTCCTAAGTCACGAGTGACCTTACTCCCTTATTATTGGATATGTGTGTGTGAGCTAAAGAGCTGATTCCACACAATCGCGATTAAATGGAGGCCTTTTTAGGAAACTGTTTTGGCTGCCGCTACTGCTCATCCGTGAATGCCACAGTTTTCTACAATTCAGAAAATCTTATCTCGCTACACACGATACGTTTTGAACAGCTCTTTAATACGGCGTGCATCAATTGCGTTGTATATTTTGTGATAGGCGAGTATAAATACGGAAACCACCACACACAGTTCCACGTCACGAAAGTGAAGGGCATTTAGAGCACCGATTCCGGGTTACTTATTACACATAAAATTCGCGCAACTTTTATCAAATCATCGTGTCCCTCACGTGTGACGACAGTCACTTTTCCGTGACGTCACGCGTTCTTTGCTGGCAGTGGATGAGGGGAGCACACTGAACAGCCGTCGTGTTTATCTACCTGTTTGCCAAGGAAATTGTCAATTTTATGGTTTTGTTATTCAAATTTGCGTTTTACGACGATGTGCAGTCTAACTGACACATGGCATTTTTGAACTCTTCAAGACAGGTCGTCTTCAGTACTTTGTCATGCCGAAGTGTCTGTAAATGCGACGTCAGTGGCCACCGACAATTCCGAAACTGTGACTTACCATCAATAACGGGTAAGACTTCTGTAACAGTATCTGGCTAAACGAAATAATTTTTACTGTAGGTTTCTGTCAAACATAATTAGCAAATGCCCCCACAAATGTTTTAATTTTTACGTGATTCAGCCCTCTGACGGAAACTAACAACAAATCTACCTCGATTCTCGCAACTGTTGCACTGGAAATGGCACAAATTAAATCTAGATTCTGCCGCCGTTACAGGCTGCACATAGAAATCTACACTGCACTTTAATCGTGTCATTTGAACATGAAATGAAGAAGCTGGTAAATGACGGCGTCAGAATCACCGACATTCATTCCTCCCTCACATAATACACGACTGAAGCGCAGGCCGCACACAACACGGCGCGTCTCACAGATCGCTGACGCGTTGCTTTGTCGACACACCGGGCTCTCTCATCAGGCAAATAGTAACACGAGAACAGCCAAACAAAGCGATGCAGCGTTGTAGAGTGCTAAAAAAAATTTCATCAGCAAATCACAAACGAGGAGACGTGACAGAGCGATAAAAAATACGAAATGTTTATTTCGTGAAGCACAAACATTACGATAAATTCTCAAGAATTCGCCAACTACTACGCAAATGGTCGCCTCTGTGTAATGAGGGTGTTGGGGAAAAGTACAGATTGCTCGTTGACCATAACCTTAATTCCAGAAAATTGTGAAAATACGCAAATGAACGCGAGTGCTGCGTCTCATCGCCACAAGCGTGTCGGCGTCACGCCACGAGTTGTGATTCGCGAATGGATTTCAGGATCCGCAACGCCCACGCAGGAAACAGCTTCCTACGTCTAATTACTTTGCGGACGAGTTTACGCGTGTAACATCTGACGTTAAGCATGTAAGCGAGATAAAGTTTAGAAACGGTTTGAAATTGTTCTTAATGTGTGTTCCAAAGCAAGTGCTCATTCTGAAATACTGGGTAAACACAGTCTGCTTAATTTGCGCTGCTTTTTAAAGAAAAGCCCGTTTATCGCGCGTCTAAATTTTTGACACGTCATGTCTACTGAAGTGTGGGCCGTACGACGATGTAATTTTTGCAGATACCCTACGGGGTGTGGGGATACTGTCTGTAAACTGCGTCGCGAATAGCTAGGTACCGACAAACTACAACGATACGTCTGATGTCTAAGTTGACTCCATGAACAGCGACAACGTGGCCGGAGGGTAGCGGAAAAATCTCTCCAGTTTTTGTAGTCTTGCGTGCAGTTTCTTGGAAGTCGGTAACGGCCCTCATTCTGAAATACTGCCTGACTAACGTCCGCGTATTTCAGCGCCCTTAGTCACGTTACCTCGCGACGCGCAATGTTTCCAACTTCGGTACTCCTCTTACTGTGTGACAACCGCAATTTAAGATTATACCTCTGAATGAGTACATCACGACAACATTTTAGATGTCTGAATTCGGCCACATTACGCGAAACATTAAAAAATAAATTTCTGCCACGCCTGCATGCGGCTACACGCCTTGTCGCACTGAAACTCGCTTACTCCAAAGTTCTGCGTTTGATGGTTTTCGTACTTGCGTCCTACGAACATAATCAAGAACGCGAGGTTTTCATTTTAAGTGCCTGTTGTACGTGAATTCCGTGGAAATATACACTGGCACATCGAAACACTAGCCGGCTGAATGTGGCGTTATTTTCCATTCGTTCCACGTTATTCTCGCTCAAGTTTTCATAGACTGGAGCAAGGCCATAAGTAACGACCAATAAATCACTGAACACTCAAGACGGTAATTTAACACACTGTTAGCCACCCCTTTGTTCGTAGCGGTCGTAATTTTTCAAAGTAAGACAAAGTATTAGACAAGAGCAGTAAGTGAGTTACGCGACAAAAACCACACAAAAGCGTGCAGAACATCCGCCGCTCCCATAAATTCCTGCCTTACCTTTCTGTGGTATTCCCGTGCAGACACAAGATACACAAGCTCTGTCTGGGTAGGCAGGACAACGTGGCACGCTGCTTCCCTCCAGGCTGCTGCGTCACAACTGGGCCGCACAGACAGACAGCCGGCTGCCCCCCCCCCTTGCACTGACGTCACGGGGCGGCGTTGCCAGCTCGCGCGGCAGGCGAGGGAACTGCTGCAGCAGTGCCAGCGGGGCGTTTACGTCGGTGTCGGCACTGCCGGACCGCCTGCGTCCCATCCACGCCACAGTCAGTTATCTCGAACCGCGCTATACAGCTGGCAACACGCACCCCCTTCGCCTGGCGCCCCAAAAAACCAGATTTCGTCAACCTATTTCCCAGTACCGCTTTTGGTCAACGCAAAGATGAAACAAAGACGCTGCATTTTGGTCACGGGATGAGGAGAGGTGTGAACACAACATCTTCCGTCATCGTGCTGAGTGCCAGTGACTTACGTGCGAGTTTCGCGATTCGTATCGATCATTTGCTACTCCAGAAATGACGGACGAATGTGACAAGTTGTCGTTAAAGAACGTTACAGGGATATCAATGCTGAGATCATCGGTGCCTGGGCTCACGTACTACTTGCTCTAACTTAAAATAAGTTACACTGAGCACGACACACATTTACCCTCAACGTGTGGACCAACTGAAATCATTCTGTGATTTCGTTGATACTGGATACGGCAAAGTTCTTGGTAGTATTAAAACTAGATGGTTGTCATTGTTGCCAGGAGTTACAAAAGTTATTGACATGTATGAACCTTTGAAATCTTGTTTTCTATCTCAGAATACATGTCCCACGTTGCTGAAACGAATTTTCGAGAACCCACAGCCACTTCTTTGGCTTCATTTCACACAATGCCCATTGAAAATGTTTTTTAAATTCAATCCAAAAGATGGAAATAACCACGGTTTCAGCTTGCTTCAAGAAATAATACCATTTTAATTAACTTGGAAAAGAAGGTACTTTCACTCAGTCAAAATACGAGCCTTTTACCAATTCTAAGACACTTTTGTGACTTGTTTGGAAAAGCAGAGTTCTCCACTTCAACCTCTGAAATCATTGGATAACAAAAAAAAAAAAAAAAAAAAATACTGTTTCTTGGGCTGAACTTCTAAATTTTCTAATAATTCTTAAGGCAGTAGACTCATGTGCAACATTTCAGACGAGAAGGATGCGTGAACAACATTGTATCCCAGAAACTTGAGGAATTGGAAAAAGCTAATTTGGAAACAGATGAGAGACTGTGCGAAGTATTCAATACACTTAAAAGTACAGGTACTTCATTAAAAAATATAGACACGCTTGTGAGTTTTTCTCCTGCTGTACCAGACAAATATTGTTGTGGAAAGAATATTTTCAATTGTGAGTTCCCTTTGGAGGGTGGAATGTGTAGTGCTAGAACCACTTCATTCCCCACAGGTGTTAGTGTGTCTCATATTTGAGGCCAAAACCGAACTTAAAATTCTTTGTCAAGTACGGAGTAGAGGTGCTCTTATTCGGTAACTGTACTGTCTAATTATTGGATTTATAATGAATTCTTGCAATGGGCCTTTGTCCTCACAAGTTGACTGCCAAAGTAGTTGCTCTCTGTCCCAGTGTACTTAAAAGCAGAATAAGCAAGCATTCTTCAAAACTATATAATGTATGGATATGGTCAGTGTCTGGATCAAGTAAATCCTACCCCATATTTGGCAGATTGGGTTCCACATTTGGAGGCTGCATTCGAGAGACACGTACCACATGTCGAAGTTTAAGCACCATTTAATATTTTCGTGTTTTAATTCAGACGTAAACGTCGAGTGGCTCTTTACATACCACCTCACAGCACCACTCTGCTTCCCAGTCAAGCTCCCTAAAATCATTCAGTTCTTATCCTCCCTTAATAGCGATCTATAAAATCGTTATATGTTGTCTTGTGTATCCAGTACGAGGATATTTCATTCCTTAGCTCATACAACAGCTTGACAGGTGGTGGTTTTCTCGGCTATTTTTCCAGTACATGAACGAATTTCAGCCACAATCTAAGTTTGTGTGTCTGGTGCGTGCTCAATGAAACGAAAACGAAAATAACCTCTGTTTGCCTGGTGGCTGTTGGTATTTGAAGTCAGGAACAGGTTTCATTCGTAACACCGACTTTGCCATTAAATCTGAATTTTGCGGAGAACAGGTAGCCTTCATAATGGCGAGACCCTTTTGCACAGGATTTCGGTCACCCCAGGGATCTTATGTTGATGCTGTGACATTGTTAGGATGTACTAACATGAAAATTTTCTACAGATCTCTCACAATTTCTTCATTGTGGTTGATCAGCGTTGTTGCTTGCTTTATGAAACAGTGTCGTCTTTGATATCCGTTTTGAATTTTGTGTGAAGTGTGTTTACGGTGCTTAGGGAGCTTTTCGTTTTAATCCTTGTAATCGTTGTAATTACAACCCAGACCTGATACGCACACTTCCAGAGAGAGGGAACTAGTGTATGTACACAATATCGAATATTTAAGAACTAACTGCAATTAACTTAATAAAGAAGACCCAGAAGCTTGCAAGCGTGAAGGTGAGATGGTAGGACGCGAGTCACCTCCGTAGCTACCCTCTGCTCTGTGACTCAACGCTTACAACCGCTGCCTCAATCAACCGCTGGAAGATCAGCCCCCGCACCGTAAACTGAATGTAATGAAGGTTTTAGCACCCGATACGCCCTTACATGACGTCTGATAACACATCAGAAAGAAAGTGTCTTGTTTTTATATACCTTCCACGTACCGTTGCCTTGAAACGGTGTGGTTTCATAATACAGAATTTAGGACCTCATATCCAGTAGCAGCCATGACAAATGACAACTTTTTTCATGCATAAATAATTATAACAGTCACGTGCAAATGTCGTCAACTCACGGAGTAACAGTGTGATAAGTTTCTTTTTTTAACCATTCTTGACGGCCCACATCAAGTCTGGTCTTCCGTCACTTCCTTTGTTTGTCTTCACAGGAACACAGCCGACCAAGCGAGCAGAACCGTTGTTCCAGCTCCAAGTACTGGAGACGCTGTCCAATGCTCCGTACTGCATGCCTGGACTGCACACTTGCGAAGGGCGTTTCCGTTTTCCAATACCTATGTACCCTAAAATGTATCACAGAGTTTCGTGGTGTGCAATTTAATAAATAATGACTCCGAAATGCACCACTTAAGCTTCGAGGAAACTGAATGTAACCTGGCGTCTACTGCGACTGCTGTTTCCCACCAACCACAACACGACACAACTGAAGTCATGAGAAAAGTTACTGACTTCTAAATGACGGAAAAATTCTCCGTACAACTTCGTATGCATTACGTAGCTAAAAATGAAATTTCCATCCCGATGACAAATTTATTACTGTCTTCATTTGCATACTGACGAGTGAACCATCATTTGAATTCTGAGTTCCGTATAACACTTTACAGGTTTGCATCAGAAGACCACATGATCAGAAACACCTAAAGAGTGAATAGTAAAGATATTGTTTTCCGACGCAGACTGAATGCACATTTAACACCACATGACGATTCTTGCTGCACAGATTTCGTGAAAGGAAATACGGACCAGTACTCTACGAGATGTGTCCAGACTAGGAATTAGAAAATACCGCACCTGTTGCTACCGCTGCCGATCTTTGACCGACGACGAAAATGCCGGATAAACCACTAACCAAAACGCAGTATGCGCAAAATACGTGTAATAAGAAGGACTATTTAGTTTGTTTCCATCACAGCACATTCATACACTTCACCAAATCACAAACTGCCCTTTCAGTCTCAGCTGCAGAAACGTGTCAGCACACCCTGCCTTCCAAGCAACAATGTGGGAGGGAAACAAACGTCAGTGCTGTGTTCTGCCTCTGCACGGAGTAGAGAGAGAGTCACGTGAAACTACGGCACAGGTCAAAGCCAGTGTGTGGCATAGCTAGGACACTCGGTGGGGAGTCTTGTTTTACGGTACGTGGTTGTGCCCTAGCAGTTTAAGATTTTAGTTTGGAAGGCATGATATATACGGCAAAGTGCGTTGAATATATTGCAAATGTGGGCATCGGCCTATAGTCCGTTCATCACAATAAACTTCATGTAAACATTACACTATGTACTCTTCGGCGTGTTTGCTGGAACCTGTTTGGGTTTAGTTTCAGGTGGAGCAGATGCCAAGCGGTCACCAGTGCAATCAAGTACGATGATGAGGTTTCGTTTTATGCTGTGCGTATCGACTTGTGCTGTAATACGGGACAACAGCTTTACCGGCGCGTTTAGCTCTGACAGCGCTGGCCGGGCAAGTGGTCCAGCTAACGTGCACTGGTGTGAGCAGTGGCGGTTCAGGCGTAAACAGAGACGAGCAGAGGACAATACAGCTTTGGATGTGAATTTTTAAACAGAAGGAAATAATATATGGTAAAACTGGGGTGATTTTCTCCTCAGATGACCGGACGGAAAGTATAACATGCCATCGATATTAGCGAACATAGTATTTTAATTAAAAGCAGGAATGATGAAAATTCGTGACTAACGAGGGTAATTTTTCTACTTGAGCTGTGTGTGGCGTGAAAGCGCACTGTAGTAGCGCAATGTAGTAAAATACTAAGCCACTGAAGGTTATCGGAGTCAGCTGTCTGGTAATCTCTGAACTCCTTCCACATCGGACACCGCTGAATACACTTCAGTACAACTACGTTGATAACGAGTCATCAGAGACAGAACCCCAAGCCACAAAAATGTCCACATTTCCTCCTCCTCTTTCGTGACGTGCTGTTCTGCAGTTCGCCATCGTTAGGCAGCGACGTGTCACAAAGCTTCGCGCATTAGTTGCAGTACGTTTGAAACCGTAATGTCTTGTTATTCCTCGCGACAATTCCCTTAACTCTGCTCCATATCGATTCTGTCGGGTTCAGACTGCAGTGTTACGACCACAACTCTAAATATAATTCATTTGTACAGCGTGCTCGACGCCATCAAAATTGTCTTCCATCTTTCTGCGACATTTATCACTCTGGCTCATGTGAGACCACATCTGTCCTACAAAACAATGGGCATATTCAAACAGTACTTTTTAATTTTTCTCCAAAAAATTTAATCACGTAATGTTTCATCTTCAACCATCTTTTGCAATCTTTTATAATATATCTGCAATTGAGAACGTATACTTGCGATGAAAACCAGAAATTTTCGTGTGATATGTAATTGTAAACTACAAGATGTGCATTTTTCTTAAAATTGGTGCTGCACAAGTTAATTGCCATATATGACTCAAAACCGTATCAACCAAAACCACTAAAAATAAACGCAAAATATATCTATTTAAAACAGCAGATAAAAATTCTGCTTCATGCCTTCCTAAGAGAGAGTCTCCATTACTCCCAAGCAAGTGTAGACCAGATATGGCTCAAATTCAAAGATACAGTATCGACAGCAATACATCCATATCGTCTAAGTTAATAAGAGACGGGACTTATGCATCATGGTACACAAAACACATCAGAACACTGTTGCAGAAGCAACGAAAAAAGCAAGCCAAAATCAGAAGAACGCTGAAGCCCCAAAACTGGCTAAGTTTCACGGAAGCTCGAAATTTAGTGCGGACGTCTATGCGAGATGCTTTTAATAGTTTCCACAATGAAATATTGTCTCAAAATATGGTAGAAAACCCAAAGAGAATATGGTCGTATGTAAAGTACACCAGTGGCAAAAAACAGTCAACACCGCGATAGCGATGGAGAAGTTACCGATGGTGGTGCCACTGAAAAACCACAGCAGCTGTTAGCAAGAGTGACATAAAAGTAGGTAGCTTAGGTGTTGCGACACAACTCAAATCACTTAAGAAAGGCAATTCTTCCGGTCCAGATGGTATACCAATCAGGTTCCTTTCAGAGTATGCAGATGCAATACCGCCTTTCTTGGCAATCACATACAACTGCTCACTTGACGAAAGGTCTGTTCCTAAAGACTGGAAAGTAGCACAGGTTACACCAATACTCAAGGAAGGAAATAGGAGTAATCCATTTAATTACAGACCCATATCACTGACCTCAATTTGCAGGAGGATTCTGGAGCACGTAATGTACTTTAACATTATAAATCACCTTGAAGAAAATGACTTATTGATACATAACCAACACGGATTCAGAAAATATCGTTCTTGTGCAACACAGCTAGCTATTTATTCCCATGTAGTAATGAGTGCTGTCCACAAGAGATCTCAGATCGATTCGATATTCCTAGATTTCCATAAGGTTTTCGATACCGTTCCTCACAAGCGACTATTAATCAAATTGCGTGCATATGGAGTATCGTCTCAGTTGTGTGACTGGATTCGTGATTTCCTCTCAGAGAGGGGTCACAGTTCTTACTGATAGACGGTAAATCATCGACTAGAACAGAAGTGATATCAGCCGTTCCGCAAGGTAGTGTCACAGGCCCTCTGCTGTTCCTGATTTACCTAAATGATCTAGGAGATATCTGGGCAGCCCCCTTAGATTGTTTGCAGATGACGCTGTAATTTACAGTCTAGTAAAGTCATCAGACGATCAATTCCAACTACAAAATGACCTAGAGAGAATTTCTGTATGGTGCGAAAAGTGGCAGTTGGTACTAACAAGGGAACCTCCCCATCGCACCCCCCCCCAGATTTAGTTATAAGTTGGCACAGTGGATAGGCCTTGAAAAACTGAACACAGATCAATTGAGAAAACAGGAAGAAGTTGTGTCGAACTGTGAAAAAATAAGCAAAATATACAAACTGAGTAGTTCATGGGAAGATATGCAACATCAAGGACACTAGGAACGCAGGAGCGCCGTGGTCTCGTGGTAACGTGGGCAGCTGCGGAATGAAACGTCCCTGGTTCAAATCTTCCGTCGAGTGAAAAATTTTAACTTTTTATTTTCGGTTTATGTGACAAACTCTTATATTTTCATCACTTTTTTGGGAGTGGTTATCACATCCACAAGAAAACCTAAATCGGGCAAGGTAGAAGAATCTTTTTACCCATTCGCCAAGTGTACAAGTTAGGTGGGTCGAAAACATATTCCTGTCATGTGACGCACATGCCGTCACCAGTGTCGTATAGAATGTATCAGACGTGTTTTCCTGTGGAGGAATCGGTTGACCTATGACCTTGCGATCAAATGTTTTCGGTTCCCATTGGAGAGGCACGTCCTTTCGTCTACTAATCGCACGATTTTGCGATGCGGTCGCAAAACACAGACACTAAACTTATTACAGTGAACAGAGATGTCAATGAACGAACGGACAGATAATAACTATGCAAAAATAAAGTTACATTTTCACTCGAGAGAAGACTTGAACCAAGGACCTCTCGTTCAGCAGCTGTTGTTTCCTATGTGGTCCATGGACTACTCAGTTTGTACATTTTGCTTATTTTTTCACAGTTCCACACAACTTCTTCCTGTTTTCTCGATCTGTGTTCAGTTTATCAAGGCCTATGCACTGTGCCAACTTATAACTAAATCTGAGGGGGGTGCGATGGGGAGGTTCCCTTGTAAGCAAAGAAAAGTGCGAGGTCATCCACATGGGTACTAAAAGAAATCCGAGTAATTTTGGGTATACGATAAATCGCACAAATCTTAGGGCTGTCAATTCGACTAAATACCTAGCAATTACAATTACGAGCAACTTAAATTGGAAAGATCACACAGATAATATTGTGGGGAAGGCGAAACAAAGACTGCGCTTTGTTGGCAGAACACTAAAGAGAGAGCCTACATCACCCTTGTCCATCCTCTGCTGGAATATTGCTGCGCGGTATGGGATCCTTACCAGGTAGGATTGACGGAGGACATCGAAAAAGTTGAAGAAAGGGCAGCCCATTTCGTGTTATCGCGAAACAGGGGTGAGAGTGTAACTGATAGGATACGCGAGTTGGGCTGAGATACACTGAATCAAAGGCAGTCTTGATTGAGGAGAGATCTATTTACGAAATTTCAATCTCCAACTTTCTCTCCCGAATGTGTAAATATTTTGTCGACACCCAACTACATAGGAAGAAATGATCATGATATTAAAATAAGAGAAATCAGAGCTCGAACGGAAAGATATAGGTGTTCCTTTTTCCCACGCGCCATTCGAGAGTGGAATGGTATAGTATTAGTATGAAAATGGTTCGATAAACCCTCTGCCAGGCACTTAAGTGTGAATTGCAGAGTAACCATATAGATGTATATGTACATGTGATGAGTTTCATATTTAAATGCTTTAGGTATTCAAACCTAACAAAGAAAATTTCGCACCACGTGGAGTGTAGAGCCACCGCCCGCCGGCACACACGATGGTCAGTCTACGACCCTGTATCACGCCACGCATGTAGTTAACACCTCCCTTATTTCTGATACATGGTCCTACTCGAAAAAAAGTCAAAAGCTGATTTTTGTCTGTAATCTTGTGAAGAACATTAACTACTTGTTTCTCGCCATTAACGGTGTTCCACGTACGTGTTTCACTACGAAGCAGGAAGCAGTGTCGTCCATTTTCGCGGTACGTATGAACAGCGAGACAATCAGAGCACACGTACTGGTTACAGAGACTGTGACTGTACACAATTTAAGATAAAAGTTACGTAGGTAAAGTACGATTAAGATAGACGTTGATGGCTGTTAATACGTCAGAATGTCTGAAAGGTTCTTCCACACTGACATAGTAATAAGCTATCGAACACTTAAGTTGGACCTACTTCCGAGAGCGGAGCACCACCAGTTTAGGAGAGCTACGGCTGCAGACCTGTCACCGCGCTTGCGTTTGTTTACATCTGGTTTGCTCTTATGATGAAGTACATGCTAGATACGAACCCCGTAGCCCCACCCTTTATTTCGCATTCACGTTCATTGTCCTACCCGTCTCACAGCCATACCACCTTACTCCACACCAACCTACCTCTCGCTGTGCTACGGAGTACTGAAATCTTGTTCCCAACAAATAAGTAGGAGTCTCAGCCAGATATGTATTTTTCCTGATAGACTGAAATACTCTGTTGTTCAAAAACTGCGTAAAAATGAGGGGGCGACAGAAGCGTCCGATCCCACGCGTCGGCTTTGACCCGTGACGTAAGGGTGTTGTGTGTCACGTCACGACGTCGCGGAGTTTGGTTTGTGAGTATGGCATGTTTGTAGATCTCGTCGTGTTGTGGTTTTTTGTGCTCTCTGGTGGTATGTTCAGGGTTTTCGTTCGTGTGGTGTAATGGGCTCAGTTTGCTTTTGTTCATTATCCAGAACTGTTAGTATGTCAGCTGTGTTTGTAGTGGAATTCGTTTCAGTGAGTTAACGATTTTGTGTGAAGGTTAATTTAGTGTTCGTTGTACATCGTATGGTAATTTTAGTAAAATTAATCGGTTGTTTTTGTTCAGGAATGGATATGACGGACAAAATTAACAGTGCGCAGGTCAAGGGAGGTGTTCGATCCCAATGTGTGACTGTGTATGTTGATATTGGTATCGGGAGATGTTTTTGAGCTATATAGGCCGAGGAAAGGGTTTGATCCTAATTTATGGGATCGGGAGCTGCTGTTGAGCTATATAGGTCAAGGGAAGTGTCCGATTCCAGATCATATTGTGTTTAGTGGTATTTGGGGAGTTTTGTGATGTCTGTTTTTTTCGTCGTTTTGTGTTTTGTATGGGGGTGGGCGTCCAAATTACTTTATATTTAGTTTGCCCCCACCCAAAAACACCCCATTTCCCGCACTTGTCCCGTTAGTGTCATTAGGCTTTTTGTGGAAAGTGTGTGTGTGTGTTTTTCGATGTATTTTCGCCCTCATAATGTGTACGTAACGACTTTATATGCGCCATATTGGAATCGTGGTTTACGGTCGTTTCCGCCATATTTGGGACGTCAAAGCAGATGGGCGGGATCGGACGCTTCCGTATTTCCAAAATGGGGATAGGTCTGATGCTAACAACTACCAGCCAGTCTCACTTCTGATAGCTTTATTCAAAAGTCTTGAAAAAGTAATGTATTCAGGAGTAGCATCACGTACCTGTAAAAATGAAGTACTAACAAAATGTCAGTTTGGTTTTCAGAAAGGCTTTTCAAGAGAAAATGCTATAAATATGCTTTCACTGATCAAATATTAAATGCACTGAATAACCAAACATCACCCATTAGGATATTTTGTCACCTCTCAAAGGCTTTTGATGGTGTGAATCACGAATTTCATCTGCACAAGCTTAAGTACTGTGGCATGAGTGGGACAGTGCACAAATGGTTTAATTCATATTTAACTGGAAGAATGCAGAAGGCTGAAATTAGCACTACAGATTGTCTGCAAAAATGGTGTCCCAGACAGTTCAGTCTTGGGTCCCTTACTGTTCTCGATATATATTAATGACTCGCCACTCTATATTCATAAAGATGCAAAGCTAGTTCTTTTTGCTAATGATACAAGTACAGTAATCACAGTCAAGGAAATTGTAAATGTCTTTGACAAAATTATTAAGTGGTCCTCTGCAAATGGACACTCATTAAATTTTGAGAAAAAACAGTGTATGCAATTCTGTGCAGTAAATGGCGTAACACCATTGATAAATATAGGCTATGAACGCAAGTCTGTTGCTAAGGCAGGGTATTCAAAATTTCTGGAGGTGTACACTGATGAGAAATTGAATTTGAAGAAACATCAATTATCTGCTGAAATGATTAGGTTGAGCTACTTATGCTACTGGGGTTATTGCAAAATATTGGCGATGAACATCATTAAATTAGCCTACTACACCTATTTTCATTCACTGCTTACACATGGTATCGTATTTGGGGGCAATTCGTCACTAAGAGGAAAAGTATTCATAGCATCAGGCTAACAGCTGGAGCCCACCAAAGAACATCTTGTGGACATTTATTTAATGAACTTGAGATATTCACAGTACCTTCGCAGTACATATATTCATTTATGACATTTGTCAATGACCCACCCCAGTTCAAAAATAACAGCAAAGTGCATAGCTACAACACTAGAAGAAACGATGATGTTCACTACTCTGGATTAAATCTCACTTTGTCACAAAAAGGTCTGAATTATGCTGCCACAAAAATATTTGGTCATTTGCCAAATAGCATTAAAAATCCGGCAGATATCTAAACAACATTTAAAAGAAAATAAAAGTATTCCTGAATGACAGCTCCTACTGTATAGATGAACCTTTAGACATGAAGTATTAACTATAAAAATATTTACTATTTTGTGCAAAGAAAACTTATGTTCAAGTGATACATCCCACATCATTACGAAATGTATTAATGCGCTATGCAACAAGGATCAATGTATGTATGTATCTATGGATGCAGATCAATTTGTCAACACAACCCATATTTCAGGGAGGTGAGGAGGTGGCTATCGTATCAGCCCCTCTTTGTGGAAGTTTGTCTACAACCACCTGCATTGCTATTTTTCATTTACATACACAAAAGACGATGAAATTACTCCCAACGTACTAATGACAAGAGATCCGCTTTCTGTGATATAAACTGTGTATTCCTTTCTCTACGCAACAGCAACACCCTTCATACTGTAGGCAACTACAGATGTAACAATGCGTTCTTCTTAAAGCCGCAACAGTTGAATAATTCTTTATTTGTCCTAATAAAGTATTACTCAGGAGCACCCGTTTGGTTTGACAGGAACATGTGTGTGAATCTTCAGTTTCTCCCAGCTTATTTTTTGATGGAACAGTCCACAGGTGAACTGCCTGTTCGTAGTGTCCGACGGGCACGCTATGAACCGAAAGTACAGCTATGGACTGTTCCATCAAGAATATGTATAATAGTTGAGTTCTACAGTGCGATTTGTAACTGATACTCTGTATTTTGATATCGTTCTGAGCAATGACAAACACTTGTCAGAAAAGATTCTGAGGACGGCTGGTTTTACCGCCAAAGTGTTTCAGTGCTGGTCCTTTACGTGGGATACTGCTTCACTCGTCCAGATACCCCCTTAGCAGAAAACCGACTACTTTTTTGGTAAGTGTACGGCACAGTCACTGCCTGGAGATGCACGATTATTAACAGAAGTGAAGACTAAGTCCCTAACGCCGGGAATTTTGACAACTTTTCTAGCAAGAGGATCAATTTTAGGTCAACGTAATAATTCATTAATTTCTGCACTTACACATATAGAACAAAGACGAAATGGAGGACAACATTATCTGTCTTACTGACTACCCAACAGACTACCTTGTCACCAAAAACATTGCTCTAGAAAAGTGAAGATATCGAAATTCAATGGAACAGGGTTCTGTATTAAAAAACATTTGCGTGACCTAACGTGCTGACGATTGCTAAGGCAGGACTGGGAGAAAGACGCGAACAGATTAGTTGCACTAAATTCGGCAGTTTTCCTGGAGCTGACTGCTTGGGAAAATACCGGATTCAATGCTCCACTATCGAACTGTCAAAATGCGTCTAGCAATAGGATCAGACTGTCCCTAGGTCTACGCACTATCCTGACGTAAAGTAATTGTTTAGTTCCTCAATAGTCGAAGTTGCCATAGCATCTTATCTACTTGCAGAAGCAGTGTTCCGTCATTCTGTTCCGTTATTCCTAACACGCACAATAATTATTTTATGGATCACATGTGTACAAAAACGAACCTGTATTTCGGGGAAAAAAATTCAACAAAATGGCGCGAATACGAGTACAAATCTCGTCCGAGCCTATGCTTCTCACTCATGCCGAAAGTCCGTAGAACAGCAGAATTAATAGGAACGTCGGTAGGACTTCAAAATAACAAGATTTGTAATACGAAATTCGTTAGTATTTTGAGAGCGTAATAACCGAACGCGATTTGCTTTATAAGCGATAGTCTCCATAGTGAACGTAAATGAAACCTTACAGCTACCATGACTTTGCAAAAATAAACCAAAAGAAAATAATTCTACACTACAGGAACGCATGAAAACAATCGTCCTTACCTTATTAAGGGTGTGGGTGTAGCAGAAGAAATTCTCGGCGCAGAAACAGCAGCACGAAATCCCAACGCAGAACGTCTCACTGGACACGACTCGATACAAATGCGACAGACTCCTGAAGCGGCAGGGCTGTGGCACGCAGTCAGTGCTGCCAACGGCTGCGAGGCCGGCAGGTACCAACTGCAGTCTGCTACGGGGGCCTCACACAGCGGGCAGCGCTTCCAGGGGCCCCGCGCAGAACATGCGAATGTAATACGAAGACTGTCGTCCTAATTTTGTTATTGCGGACAAGCTGAAAAAAATAAAGTAACATGTTTGTGAAAGTACTTTTAGAGCTATGTAATCCAATTCTACGCTCACTGTGACACTGCTGTGGCCACTTGAGTACCCTCAGAAAATTATGCCCGCACCGGAGTCCAGGGAACTAGGGTTATTGTGATACCGACGCGCTACAGTACTGTTTATTGTCAACACGTGGCTGTTGCCCATGCATATATTCAGTTCATTGCTTCGTAGCCCCTGTTCGCGCCATTTCTACTCTTTGCTGTGGATAACAATGAAGCATTACATCCCACCCGTCAGCAGGTTGTTTCCCACAGAATGATTCTTTTATTGTCGTCAGTTGAAACATATGCCTGCCGTACTTTCCCACTTCACGTGTTGTGTGTGCACTGTGTGTCAAGATACAGTGTTTTTCCCTGTCCTGTGGAGTTCAAAGTGCCAACAGGGAAACCTTTCCTGAAAGGGACAGATTTAAAAGATACGATTCATGTATTCAAAAGATCAAGAAAAAGCTACAACTGAACAGTTTTTGAACTCACAAAAAGGCGCTTCCGGAAAATTTCTCCTACCAACAACGTCAGACAGTCAGAGTTAAGCGTGCTTAAAAGGCCATGTCCCTAACAGCAGCCTCTCATCGTGTGGTGCTTCAGATGCAAGTGAATACAAGCACTGGAACACGGACCTCCCGCTGTCCCACATGCGGGTAGGCCTACTGCTAGCAGTTGTGAAGCAGTCACGAGTTTGGACCCAGGCACTTGGCCTAATAGGTTAACATCCACAATGATAAATGAAATTTTACATAAAGGCCCTACTAAAATTGTAAGTTTTGAGTATCCTTTAAACGAGAATGAAAGAAAATTTTCAACTCATTTTTAATATAAGAAGTTTACCAAATTGAGAAAAACAATGATCGTAAATGGCTTATGTATTCGAAACCTACCGACAACTTTCTTTGTTTTTATTGTAAACATATTCGATCTCCTTCAAACTAGACTTGGTCAATGTTTCTATGCTTCGATACAGTGTATCGATACGTGGAACTGTTTCAGTGTTTCCGAACGGCTGTGGTTCACTGTTTCGAAACAGTGGTGTTTCATTCCGCCACTGTCTCGGATAACCGGACCAGATTCGATCTCGAGCCAGACACAGAAACTGTATCGTTGTTTCAAAATAAGGCTGTTTCAGTTCACCTGTGCTTGGAACGGACTAATTGTATCGAAACAGTGGTGTTTCATTCCGCTCTGTGTCGGACGAGATTCCGGCTCGGCACAGGTACTGAAACACAACACACCACTTCATGAAACACTTTCAAGAGTGTCGAAATCTTTTTGACAGCAAATAGCATGAAGCTTAAGATATCCGAAAATAAAGCTTCGTTTCTAGCTGACTCTCGTATTCCGAAATGGCGTAACATCTGCTTTATAAACACTAACAAAACAATAAAACAACGCATACTATTCACATTCAAAATAATAAATATGTGAAAATCATTCAGTTAAATTACACTTTTTTTTATAACAAACGCTTTTCTGTTCATGTACAGTAATCATGTTAAGAAACGCAAGTAAGACTACAACATTTTGAATAAAAAAAAAAAAGGCGTAGAGTGACAGTTATTAGACATATACATAAATTTGATGTAGGTATAATTGCAAGCAATCTGTTTGACATATCACTTACAGTTTAATGGTGAACGGGAAGGGCTGGGGAGCATAGTGTATTTATAGTAACGGTTCGAATCACCTTGAAAGACAAAATTTTTTTCTGTTATATCTTGTTATTTATTCTAATTATTTGGCGTTATTTGTGAGTCTATAGTCACTGTGCCTATTACCCACAATGATTCCCTTTGTGTGCATGGAAATTAGCAGGATGGGTATATTACCCATACTAAAGGAATGTGGGAATCCCAGTAGCATATCCGTTGTTTCTGCAGTTTGCTCCCACCTCCAGTTCCGTTCGTGGTGGTTCTTGTATCTTCAGCTAGGGCTGTCCTCAGCCATTTGAAAAGCATGAAAGTCACACGACACGAAAGCAGCGCATTTGCTGCAGGAAACACGAAACTGCCAAGACGCCCAAGTGATAGTTACATACTCCTGCGATATGATTAGCGCTCTCGCACCTCATTTGTGTTTATATGTACATACTTATACAGTAGACATTCAAGATGATAAAATGTGTAGGTTTATTAGATTACAAAACACAAACTGTTTCACTGTTTCGAAACAGCGTATCGAAACATTACATTGTACTGTTTCATTTCTTTCGAAACAGTTATGTGTTTCTGTTTGCCCATCTCTACTTCAAACAAGATATCAGGCGATGGACTCCGTGGCTGGGTTCATTTAGAAAATCGGATTCAAGAGCATGAACAATAATTTAACAACATAAACAGTACAAGAAAGTGGACAGAATGCGAGGTAATTTGAAACAACAAAGTGGTATTGATCATACTTACTTTGAACTACTGGAAAGAGAGAAGGAACATTAGCGTCAGATTCTAAACTGAATTATACTCACCATCAGGTACCTAGTTCAACGTAATATGGCCTTAAAGGGAGGCAGTGTCAAGCTCTATCAAGAAAATAATGTTAGTTTTCTTGGTTTGATCGAAATGACAGCAGAATTTCACCCTGTTTTGTAGGAACATTAGAGGTGGGTAAAGGCTCAAGTAAGTCATGACCACTTTCTTGGAAAAAACATTCAAAATGAAGTCATAAATTTGCTTCCCAACAAAGTAAAAAACAGCATTGTTAATTCTGTAATCGAAAGTAAATATTTTTCTGACATGCTTGATTGTA